>NW_026599346.1:0-199861 GCF_023634085.1 Falco cherrug
CTACCAACGGAACTCGTTTCTGGCACCTTCCCCGGTGGAGTTGTGCATGGGGTGTGTTTGGAACATTTTGTCACCAGCCGAGTCCAAATTCAGCGATTCCCCATCTCAGCCCAGAAAGCAGGTAGAACAAGTTTTGTGGTGCCTTTCAGCTGCCTACCGGGGTAGTGTAAAAACTACCAACAGAACTCGTTTCTGGCACCTTCCCCGGTGGAGTTGTGCATGGGGTGTGTTTGGAACATTTTGTCACCAGCCGAGTCCAAAATTCAGCGATTCTCCATCTCAGCCCAGAAAGCAGGTAGAACAAGTTTTGTGGTGCCTTTCAGCTGCCTACCGGGGTAGTGTAAAAACTACCAACAGAACTCGTTTCTGGCACCTTCCCCGGTGGAGTTGTGCATGGGGTGTGTTTGGAACATTTTGTCACCAGCCGAGTCGAAAATTCAGCGATTCCCCATCTCAGCCCAGAAAGCAGGTAGAACAAGTTTTGTGGTGCCTTTCTCTTGCCTACCGGGGGTAGTGTAAAAACTACCAACAGAACTCGTTTCTGGCACCTTCCCCCGGTGGAGTTGTGCATGGGGTGTGTTTGGAACATTTTGTCACCAGCCGAGTCCAAATTCAGGGATTCCCCATCTCAGCCCAGAAAGCAGGTAGAACAAGTTTTGTGGTGCCTTTCAGCTGCCTACCGGGGTAGTGTAAAAACTACCAACAGAACTCGTTTCTGGCACCTTCCCCGGTGGAGTTGTGCATGGGGGTGTGTTTGGAACATTTTGTCACCAGCCGAGTCCAAAATTCAGCCGTTCCCCATCTCAGCCCAGAAAGCAGGTAGAACAAGTTTTGTGGTGCCTTTCAGCTGCCTACCGGGGGTAGTGTAAAAACTACCAACAGAACTCGTTTTCTGGCACCTTCCCCGGTGGAGTTGTGCATGGGGTGTGTTTGGAACATTTTGTCACCAGCCGAGTCCAAAATTCAGCGATTCCCCATCTCAGCCCAGAAAGCAGGTAGAACAAGTTTTGTGGTGCCTTTCAGCTGCCTACCGGGGTAGTGTAAAAACTACCAACAGAACTCGTTTCTGGCACCTTCCCCGGTGGAGTTGTGCATGGGGTGTGTTTGGAACATTTTGTCACCAGCCGAGTCCAAAATTCAGCGATTCCCCATCTCAGCCCAGAAAGCAGGTAGAACAAGTTTTGTGGTGCCTTTCTCTTGCCTACCGGGGTAGTGTAAAAACTACCAACAGAACTCGTTTCTGGCACCTTCCCCGGTGGAGTTGTGCATGGGGTGTGTTTGGAACATTTTGTCACCAGCCGAGTCCAAAATTCAGGGATTCCCCATCTCAGCCCAGAAAGCAGGTAGAACAAGTTTTGTGGTGCCTTTCTCTTGCCTACCGGGGTACTGTAAAAACTACCAAGAGAACTCGTTTCTGGCACCTTCCCCGGTGGAGTGTGCATGGGGTGTGTTTTGGAACATTTTGTCACCAGCCGAGTCCAAAATTCAGCCGTTCCCCATCTCAGCCCAGAAAGCAGGTAGGAACAAGTTTTGTGGTGCCTTTCAGCTGCCTACCGGGGTAGTGTAAAAACTACCAACAGAACTCGTTTCTGGCACCTTCCCCGGTGGAGTTGTGCATGGGGTGTGTTTGGAACATTTTGTCACCAGCCGAGTCCAAAAGTCAGCGATTCCCCATCTCAGCCCAGAAAGCAGGTAGAACAAGTTTTGTGGTGCCTTTCAGCTGCTACCGGGGGTAGTGTAAAAACTACCAACAGAACTCGTTTCTGGCACCTTCCCCGGTGGAGTTGTGCATGGGGTGTGTTTTGGAACATTTTGTCACCAGCCGAGTCCAAAATTCAGCGATTCTCCATCTCAGCCCAGAAAGCAGGTAGAACAAGTTTTGTGGTGCCTTTCTCTTGCCTACCGGGGTAGTGTAAAAACTACCAACAGAACTCGTTTCTGGCATCTTCCCCGGTGGAGTTGTGCATGGGTGTGTTTGGAACATTTTGTCACCAGCCGAGTCCAAAATTCAGGGATTCCCCATCTCAGCCCAGAAAGCAGGTAGAACAAGTTTTGTGGTGCCTTTCAGCTGCCTACCGGGGGTAGTGTAAAAACTACCAAGAGAACTCGTTTCTGGCACCTTCCCCGGTGGAGTTGTGCATGGGGTGTGTTTGGAACATTTTGTCACCAGCCGAGTCCAAAATTCAGCGATTCCCCATCTCAGCCCAGAAAGCAGGTAGAACAAGTTTTGTGGTGCCTTTCAGCTGCCTACCGGGGTAGTGTAAAAACTACCAACAGAACTCGTTTCTGGCACCTTCCCGGTGGAGTTGTGCATGGGGTGTGTTTGGAACATTTTGTCACCAGCCGAGTCCAAAATTCAGCGATTCCCCATCTCAGCCCAGAAAGCAGGTAGAACAAGTTTTGTGGTGCCTTTCAGCTGCCTACCGGGGTAGTGTAAAAACTACCAACAGAACTCGTTTCTGGCACCTTCCCCGGTGGAGTTGTGCATGGGGTGTGTTTGGAACATTTTGTTACCAGCCGAGTCCAAAATTCAGCGATTCCCCATCTCAGCCCAGAAAGCAGGTAGAACAAGTTTTGTGGTGCCTTTCAGCTGCCTACCGGGGTAGTGTAAAAACTACCAACGGAACTCGTTTCTGGCACCTTCCCCGGTGGAGTTGTGCATGGGGTGTGTTTGGAACATTTTGTCACCAGCCGAGTCCAAAATTCAGCGATTCCCCATCTCAGCCCAGAAAGCAGGTAGAACAAGTTTTGTGGTGCCTTTCAGCTGCCTACCGGGGTAGTGTAAAAACTACCAACAGAACTCGTTTCTGGCACCTTCCCCGGTGGAGTTGTGCATGGGGTGTGTTTGGAACATTTTGTCACCAGCCGAGTCAAAATTCAGCGATTCTCCATCTCAGCCAGAAAGCAGGTAGAACAAGTTTTGTGGTGCCTTTCAGCTGCCTACCGGGGGTAGTGTAAAAACTACCAACAGAACTCGTTTCTGGCACCTTCCCCGGTGGAGTTGTGCATGGGGTGTGTTTGGAACATTTTGTCACCAGCCGAGTCCAAAATTCAGCGATTCCCCATCTCAGCCCAGAAAGCAGGGTAGAACAAGTTTTGTGGTGCCTTTCTCTTGCCTACCGGGGGTAGTGTAAAAACTACCAACAGAACTCGTTTCTGGCACCTTCCCCGGTGGAGTTGTGCATGGGGTGTGTTTGGAACATTTTGTCACCAGCCGAGTCCAAAATTCAGCGATTCCCCATCTCTGCCCAGAAAGCAGGTAGAACAAGTTTTGTGGTGCCTTTCTCTTGCCTACCGGGGGTACTGTAAAAACTACCAAGAGAACTCGTTTCTGGCACCTTCCCCGGTGGAGTTGTGCATGGGGTGTGTTTGGAACATTTTGTCACCAGCCGAGTCCAAAATTCAGCGATTCCCCATCTCAGCCCAGAAAGCAGGTAGAACAAGTTTTGTGGTGCCTTTCAGCTGCCTACCGGGGTAGTGTAAAAACTACCAACAGAACTCGTTTCTGGCACCTTCCCCGGTGGAGTTGTGCATGGGGTGTGTTTGGAACATTTTGTCACCAGCCGAGTCCAAAATTCAGCGATTCTCCATCTCAGCCCAGAAAGCAGGTAGAACAAGTTTTGTGGTGCCTTTCAGCTGCCTACCGGGGTAGTGTAAAAACTACCAACAGAACTCGTTTCTGGCACCTTCCCCGGTGGAGTTGTGCATGGGGTGTGTTTGGAACATTTTGTCACCAGCCGAGTCCAAAATTCAGCGATTCCCCATCTCAGCCCAGAAAGCAGGTAGAACAAGTTTTGTGGTGCCTTTCAGCTGCCTACCGGGGTAGTGTAAAAACTACCAACAGAACTCGTTTTCTGGCACCTTCCGGGGTGGAGGTGTGCATGGGGTGTGTTTTGGAACATTTTGTCACCAGCCGAGTCCAAAATTCAGCGATTCTCCATCTCAGCCCAGAAAGCAGGGTAGAACAAGTTTTGTGGTGCCTTTCTCTTGCCTACCGGGGTAGTGTAAAAACTACCAACAGAACTCGTTTCTGGCATCTTCCCCGGTGGAGTTGTGCATGGGGTGTGTTTGGAACATTTTGTCACCAGCCGAGTCCAAAATTCAGCGATTCCCCATCTCAGCCCAGAAAGCAGGTAGAACAAGTTTTGTGGTGCCTTTCTCTTGCCTACCGGGGTAGTGTAAAAACTACCAACAGAACTCGTTTCTGGCACCTTCCCCGGTGGAGTTGTGCATGGGGTGTGTTTGGAACATTTTGTCACCAGCCGAGTCCAAAATTCAGCGTTCCCCATCTCAGCCCAGAAAGCAGGTAGAACAAGTTTTGTGGTGCCTTTCTCTTGCCTACCGGGGTACTGTAAAAACTACCAAGAGAACTCGTTTCTGGCACCTTCCCCGGTGGAGTTGTGCATGGGGTGTGTTTGGAACATTTTGTCACCAGCCGAGTCCAAAATTCAGCGATTCTCCATCTCAGCCCAGAAAGCAGGTAGAACAAGTTTTGTGGTGCCTTTCAGCTGCCTACCGGGGTAGTGTAAAAACTACCAAGAGAACTCGTTTCTGGCACCTTCCCCGGTGGAGTTGTGCATGGGTGTGTTTGGAACATTTTTGTCACCAGCCGAGTCCAAAAGTCAGCGATTCCCCATCTCAGCCAGAAAGCAGGTAGAACAAGTTTTGTGGTGCCTTTCAGCTGCCTACCGGGGTAGTGTAAAAACTACCAACAGAACTCGTTTCTGGCACCTTCCCCGGTGGAGTTGTGCATGGGGTGTGTTTGGAACATTTTGTCACCAGCCGAGTCCAAAATTCAGCGATTCCCCATCTCAGCCCAGAAAGCAGGTAGAACAAGTTTTGTGGTGCCTTTCTCTTGCCTACCGGGGTAGTGTAAAAACTACCACAGAACTCGTTTCTGGCACCTTCCCCGGTGGAGTTGTGCATGGGGTGTGTTTGGAACATTTTGTCACCAGCCGAGTCCAAAATTCAGGGATTCCCCATCTCAGCCCAGAAAGCAGGTAGAACAAGTTTTGTGGTGCCTTTCTCTTGCCTACCGGGGTAGTGTAAAAACTACCAACAGAACTCGTTTCTGGCACCTTCCCCGGTGGAGTTGTGCATGGGGTGTGTTTGGAACATTTTGTCACCAGCCGAGTCCAAAAGTCAGCGATTCCCCATCTCAGCCCAGAAAGCAGGTAGAACAAGTTTTGTGGTGCCTTTCAGCTGCCTACCGGGGTAGTGTAAAAACTACCAACAGAACTCGTTTCTGGCACCTTCCCCGGTGGAGTTGTGCATGGGGTGTGTTTGGAACATTTTGTCACCAGCCGAGTCCAAAATTCAGCGATTCTCCATCTCAGCCCAGAAAGCAGGTACAACAAGTTTTGTGGTGCCTTTCAGCTGCCTACCGGGGTAGTGTAAAAACTACCAACAGAACTCGTTTCTGGCACCTTCCCCGGTGGAGTTGTGCATGGGGTGTGTTTGGAACATTTTGTCAGCAGCCGAGTCCAAAATTCAGCCGTTCCCCATCTCAGCCCAGAAAGCAGGTAGAACAAGTTTTGTGGTGCCTTTCAGCTGCCTACCGGGGTAGTGTAAAAACTACCAACAGAACTCGTTTCTGGCACCTTCCCCGGTGGAGTTGTGCATGGAGTGTGTTTGGAACATTTTGTCACCAGCCGAGTCCAAAATTCAGCGATTCCCCATCTCAGCCCAGAAAGCAGGTAGAACAAGTTTTGTGGTGCCTTTCAGCTGCCTACCGGGGTAGTGTAAAAACTACCAAGAGAACTCGTTTCTGGCACCTTCCCCGGTGGAGTTGTGCATGGGGTGTGTTTGGAACATTTTGTCACCAGCCGAGTCCAAAATTCAGCCGTTCCCCATCTCAGCCCAGAAAGCAGGTAGAACAAGTTTTGTGGTGCCTTTCAGCTGCCTACCGGGGTAGTGTAAAAACTACCAACAGAACTCGTTTCTGGCACCTTCCCCGGTGGAGTTGTGCATGGGGTGTGTTTGGAACATTTTGTCACCAGCCGAGTCCAAAATTCAGCGATTCCCCATCTCAGCCCAGAAAGCAGGTACAACAAGTTTTGTGGTGCCTTTCTCTTGCCTACCGGGGTAGTGTAAAAACTACCAAGGGAACTCGTTTCTGGCACCTTCCCCGGTGGAGTTGTGCATGGGGTGTGTTTGGAACATTTTGTCACCAGCCGAGTCCAAAATTCAGGGATTCCCCATCTCAGCCCAGAAAGCAGGTAGAACAAGTTTTGTGGTGCCTTTCTCTTGCCTACCGGGGTAGTGTAAAAACTACCAACAGAACTCGTTTCTGGCACCTTCCCCGGTGGAGTTGTGCATGGGGTGTGTTTGGAACATTTTGTCACCAGCCGAGTCCAAAAGTCAGCGATTCCCCATCTCAGCCCAGAAAGCAGGTAGAACAAGTTTTGTGGTGCCTTTCAGCTGCCTACCGGGGTAGTGTAAAAACTACCAACAGAACTCGTTTCTGGCACCTTCCCCGGTGGAGTTGTGCATGGGGTGTGTTTGGAACATTTTGTCACCAGCCGAGTCCAAAATTCAGCGATTCTCCATCTCAGCCCAGAAAGCAGGTAGAACAAGTTTTGTGGTGCCTTTCAGCTGCCTACCGGGGTAGTGTAAAAACTACCAACAGAACTCGTTTCTGGCACCTTCCCCGGTGGAGTTGTGCATGGGGTGTGTTTGGAACATTTTGTCACCAGCCGAGTCCAAAATTCAGCCGTTCCCCATCTCAGCCCAGAAAGCAGGTAGAACAAGTTTTGTGGTGCCTTTCTCTTGCCTACCGGGGTACTGTAAAAACTACCAAGAGAACTCGTTTCTGGCACCTTCCCCGGTGGAGTTGTGCATGGGGTGTGTTTGGAACATTTTGTCACCAGCCGAGTCCAAAAGTCAGCGATTCCCCATCTCAGCCCAGAAAGCAGGTAGAACAAGTTTTGTGGTGCCTTTCAGCTGCCTACCGGGGTACTGTAAAAACTACCAAGAGAACTCGTTTCTGGCACCTTCCCCGGTGGAGTTGTGCATGGGGTGTGTTTGGAACATTTTGTCACCAGCCGAGTCCAAAATTCAGCGATTCCCCATCTCAGCCCAGAAAGCAGGTAGAACAAGTTTTGTGGTGCCTTTCAGCTGCCTACCGGGGTAGTGTAAAAACTACCAACAGAACTCATTTCTGGCACCTTCCCCGGTGGAGTTGTGCATGGGGTGTGTTTGGAACATTTTGTCACCAGCCGAGTCCAAAATTCAGCGATTCTCCATCTCAGCCCAGAAAGCAGGTACAACAAGTTTTGTGGTGCCTTTCAGCTGCCTACCGGGGTAGTGTAAAAACTACCAACAGAACTCGTTTCTGGCACCTTCCCCGGTGGAGTTGTGCATGGGGTGTGTTTGGAACATTTTGTCAGCAGCCGAGTCCAAAATTCAGCCGTTCCCCATCTCAGCCCAGAAAGCAGGTAGAACAAGTTTTGTGGTGCCTTTCAGCTGCCTACCGGGGTAGTGTAAAAACTACCAACAGAACTCGTTTCTGGCACCTTCCCCGGTGGAGTTGTGCATGGAGTGTGTTTGGAACATTTTGTCACCAGCCGAGTCCAAAATTCAGCGATTCCCCATCTCAGCCCAGAAAGCAGGTAGAACAAGTTTTGTGGTGCCTTTCAGCTGCCTACCGGGGTAGTGTAAAAACTACCAAGAGAACTCGTTTCTGGCACCTTCCCCGGTGGAGTTGTGCATGGGGTGTGTTTGGAACATTTTGTCACCAGCCGAGTCCAAAATTCAGCCGTTCCCCATCTCAGCCCAGAAAGCAGGTAGAACAAGTTTTGTGGTGCCTTTCAGCTGCCTACCGGGGTAGTGTAAAAACTACCAACAGAACTCGTTTCTGGCACCTTCCCCGGTGGAGTTGTGCATGGGGTGTGTTTGGAACATTTTGTCACCAGCCAAGTCCAAAATTCAGCGATTCCCCATCTCAGCCCAGAAAGCAGGTACAACAAGTTTTGTGGTGCCTTTCAGCTGCCTACCGGGGTAGTGTAAAAACTACCAACAGAACTCGTTTCTGGCACCTTCCCCGGTGGAGTTGTGCATGGGGTGTGTTTGGAACATTTTGTCACCAGCCGAGTCCAAAATTCAGCGATTCCCCATCTCAGCCCAGAAAGCAAGTACAACAAGTTTTGTGGTGCCTTTCTCTTGCCTACCGGGGTAGTGTAAAAACTACCAAGGGAACTCGTTTCTGGCACCTTCCCCGGTGGAGTTGTGCATGGGGTGTGTTTGGAACATTTTGTCACCAGCCGAGTCCAAAATTCAGGGATTCCCCATCTCAGCCCAGAAAGCAGGTAGAACAAGTTTTGTGGTGCCTTTCTCTTGCCTACCGGGGTACTGTAAAAACTACCAACAGAACTCGTTTCTGGCACCTTCCCCGGTGGAGTTGTGCATGGGGTGTGTTTGGAACATTTTGTCACCAGCCGAGTCCAAAAGTCAGCGATTCCCCATCTCAGCCCAGAAAGCAGGTAGAACAAGTTTTGTGGTGCCTTTCAGCTGCCTACCGGGGTAGTGTAAAAACTACCAACAGAACTCGTTTCTGGCACCTTCCCCGGTGGAGTTGTGCATGGGGTGTGTTTGGAACATTTTGTCACCAGCCGAGTCCAAAATTCAGCGATTCTCCATCTCAGCCCAGAAAGCAGGTAGAACAAGTTTTGTGGTGCCTTTCAGCTGCCTACCGGGGTAGTGTAAAAACTACCAACAGAACTCGTTTCTGGCACCTTCCCCGGTGGAGTTGTGCATGGGGTGTGTTTGGAACATTTTGTCACCAGCCGAGTCCAAAATTCAGCCGTTCCCCATCTCAGCCCAGAAAGCAGGTAGAACAAGTTTTGTGGTGCCTTTCTCTTGCCTACCGGGGTACTGTAAAAACTACCAAGAGAACTCGTTTCTGGCACCTTCCCCGGTGGAGTTGTGCATGGGGTGTGTTTGGAACATTTTGTCACCAGCCGAGTCCAAAAGTCAGCGATTCCCCATCTCAGCCCAGAAAGCAGGTAGAACAAGTTTTGTGGTGCCTTTCAGCTGCCTACCGGGGTACTGTAAAAACTACCAAGAGAACTCGTTTCTGGCACCTTCCCCGGTGGAGTTGTGCATGGGGTGTGTTTGGAACATTTTGTCACCAGCCGAGTCCAAAATTCAGCGATTCCCCATCTCAGCCCAGAAAGCAGGTAGAACAAGTTTTGTGGTGCCTTTCAGCTGCCTACCGGGGTAGTGTAAAAACTACCAACAGAACTCATTTCTGGCACCTTCCCCGGTGGAGTTGTGCATGGGGTGTGTTTGGAACATTTTGTCACCAGCCGAGTCCAAAAGTCAGCGATTCCCCATCTCAGCCCAGAAAGCAGGTACAACAAGTTTTGTGGTGCCTTTCTCTTGCCTACCGGGGTAGTGTAAAAACTACCAACAGAACTCGTTTCTGGCATCTTCCCCGGTGGAGTTGTGCATGGGGTGTGTTTGGAACATTTTGTCACCAGCCGAGTCCAAAATTCAGCGATTCCCCATCTCAGCCCAGAAAGCAGGTAGAACAAGTTTTGTGGTGCCTTTCTCTTGCCTACCGGGGTAGTGTAAAAACTACCAACAGAACTCGTTTCTGGCACCTTCCCCGGTGGAGTTGTGCATGGGGTGTGTTTGGAACATTTTGTCACCAGCCGAGTCCAAAATTCAGCGATTCCCCATCTCAGCCCAGAAAGCAGGTAGAACAAGTTTTGTGGTGCCTTTCAGCTGCCTACCGGGGTAGTGTAAAAACTACCAAGAGAACTCGTTTCTGGCACCTTCCCCGGTGGAGTTGTGCATGGGGTGTGTTTGGAACATTTTGTCACCAGCCGAGTCCAAAATTCAGCGATTCCCCATCTCAGCCCAGAAAGCAGGTAGAACAAGTTTTGTGGTGCCTTTCAGCTGCCTACCGGGGTAGTGTAAAAACTACCAACAGAACTCGTTTCTGGCACCTTCCCCGGTGGAGTTGTGCATGGGGTGTGTTTGGAACATTTTGTCACCAGCCGAGTCCAAAATTCAGCGATTCTCCATCTCAGCCCAGAAAGCAGGTAGAACAAGTTTTGTGGTGCCTTTCAGCTGCCTACCGGGGTAGTGTAAAAACTACCAACAGAACTCGTTTCTGGCACCTTCCCCGGTGGAGTTGTGCATGGGGTGTGTTTGGAACATTTTGTCACCAGCCGAGTCCAAAATTCAGCGATTCCCCATCTCAGCCCAGAAAGCAAGTACAACAAGTTTTGTGGTGCCTTTCTCTTGCCTACCGGGGTAGTGTAAAAACTACCAACAGAACTCGTTTCTGGCACCTTCCCCGGTGGAGTTGTGCATGGGGTGTGTTTGGAACATTTTGTCACCAGCCGAGTCCAAAATTCAGGGATTCCCCATCTCAGCCCAGAAAGCAGGTAGAACAAGTTTTGTGGTGCCTTTCTCTTGCCTACCGGGGTACTGTAAAAACTACCAACAGAACTCGTTTCTGGCACCTTCCCCGGTGGAGTTGTGCATGGGGTGTGTTTGGAACATTTTGTCACCAGCCGAGTCCAAAAGTCAGCGATTCCCCATCTCAGCCCAGAAAGCAGGTAGAACAAGTTTTGTGGTGCCTTTCAGCTGCCTACCGGGGTAGTGTAAAAACTACCAACAGAACTCGTTTCTGGCACCTTCCCCGGTGGAGTTGTGCATGGGGTGTGTTTGGAACATTTTGTCACCAGCCGAGTCCAAAATTCAGCGATTCCCCATCTCAGCCCAGAAAGCAGGTAGAACAAGTTTTGTGGTGCCTTTCAGCTGCCTACCGGGGTAGTGTAAAAACTACCAAGAGAACTCGTTTCTGGCACCTTCCCCGGTGGAGTTGTGCATGGGGTGTGTTTGGAACATTTTGTCACCAGCCGAGTCCAAAATTCAGCGATTCCCCATCTCAGCCCAGAAAGCAGGTAGAACAAGTTTTGTGGTGCCTTTCAGCTGCCTACCGGGGTAGTGTAAAAACTACCAACAGAACTCGTTTCTGGCACCTTCCCCGGTGGAGTTGTGCATGGGGTGTGTTTGGAACATTTTGTCACCAGCCGAGTCCAAAATTCAGCGATTCCCCATCTCAGCCCAGAAAGCAGGTACAACAAGTTTTGTGGTGCCTTTCTCTTGCCTACCGGGGTAGTGTAAAAACTACCAAGGGAACTCGTTTCTGGCACCTTCCCCGGTGGAGTTGTGCATGGGGTGTGTTTGGAACATTTTGTCACCAGCCGAGTCCAAAATTCAGGGATTCCCCATCTCAGCCCAGAAAGCAGGTAGAACAAGTTTTGTGGTGCCTTTCTCTTGCCTACCGGGGTAGTGTAAAAACTACCAACAGAACTCGTTTCTGGCACCTTCCCCGGTGGAGTTGTGCATGGGGTGTGTTTGGAACATTTTGTCACCAGCCGAGTCCAAAAGTCAGCGATTCCCCATCTCAGCCCAGAAAGCAGGTAGAACAAGTTTTGTGGTGCCTTTCAGCTGCCTACCGGGGTAGTGTAAAAACTACCAACAGAACTCGTTTCTGGCACCTTCCCCGGTGGAGTTGTGCATGGGGTGTGTTTGGAACATTTTGTCACCAGCCGAGTCCAAAATTCAGCGATTCTCCATCTCAGCCCAGAAAGCAGGTAGAACAAGTTTTGTGGTGCCTTTCAGCTGCCTACCGGGGTAGTGTAAAAACTACCAACAGAACTCGTTTCTGGCACCTTCCCCGGTGGAGTTGTGCATGGGGTGTGTTTGGAACATTTTGTCACCAGCCGAGTCCAAAATTCAGCCGTTCCCCATCTCAGCCCAGAAAGCAGGTAGAACAAGTTTTGTGGTGCCTTTCTCTTGCCTACCGGGGTACTGTAAAAACTACCAAGAGAACTCGTTTCTGGCACCTTCCCCGGTGGAGTTGTGCATGGGGTGTGTTTGGAACATTTTGTCACCAGCCGAGTCCAAAAGTCAGCGATTCCCCATCTCAGCCCAGAAAGCAGGTAGAACAAGTTTTGTGGTGCCTTTCAGCTGCCTACCGGGGTACTGTAAAAACTACCAAGAGAACTCGTTTCTGGCACCTTCCCCGGTGGAGTTGTGCATGGGGTGTGTTTGGAACATTTTGTCACCAGCCGAGTCCAAAATTCAGCGATTCCCCATCTCAGCCCAGAAAGCAGGTAGAACAAGTTTTGTGGTGCCTTTCAGCTGCCTACCGGGGTAGTGTAAAAACTACCAACAGAACTCATTTCTGGCACCTTCCCCGGTGGAGTTGTGCATGGGGTGTGTTTGGAACATTTTGTCACCAGCCGAGTCCAAAATTCAGCGATTCTCCATCTCAGCCCAGAAAGCAGGTACAACAAGTTTTGTGGTGCCTTTCAGCTGCCTACCGGGGTAGTGTAAAAACTACCAACAGAACTCGTTTCTGGCACCTTCCCCGGTGGAGTTGTGCATGGGGTGTGTTTGGAACATTTTGTCAGCAGCCGAGTCCAAAATTCAGCCGTTCCCCATCTCAGCCCAGAAAGCAGGTAGAACAAGTTTTGTGGTGCCTTTCAGCTGCCTACCGGGGTAGTGTAAAAACTACCAACAGAACTCGTTTCTGGCACCTTCCCCGGTGGAGTTGTGCATGGAGTGTGTTTGGAACATTTTGTCACCAGCCGAGTCCAAAATTCAGCGATTCCCCATCTCAGCCCAGAAAGCAGGTAGAACAAGTTTTGTGGTGCCTTTCAGCTGCCTACCGGGGTAGTGTAAAAACTACCAAGAGAACTCGTTTCTGGCACCTTCCCCGGTGGAGTTGTGCATGGGGTGTGTTTGGAACATTTTGTCACCAGCCGAGTCCAAAATTCAGCCGTTCCCCATCTCAGCCCAGAAAGCAGGTACAACAAGTTTTGTGGTGCCTTTCAGCTGCCTACCGGGGTAGTGTAAAAACTACCAACAGAACTCGTTTCTGGCACCTTCCCCGGTGGAGTTGTGCATGGGGTGTGTTTGGAACATTTTGTCACCAGCCAAGTCCAAAATTCAGCGATTCCCCATCTCAGCCCAGAAAGCAGGTACAACAAGTTTTGTGGTGCCTTTCAGCTGCCTACCGGGGTAGTGTAAAAACTACCAACAGAACTCGTTTCTGGCACCTTCCCCGGTGGAGTTGTGCATGGGGTGTGTTTGGAACATTTTGTCACCAGCCGAGTCCAAAATTCAGCGATTCCCCATCTCAGCCCAGAAAGCAAGTACAACAAGTTTTGTGGTGCCTTTCTCTTGCCTACCGGGGTAGTGTAAAAACTACCAAGGGAACTCGTTTCTGGCACCTTCCCCGGTGGAGTTGTGCATGGGGTGTGTTTGGAACATTTTGTCACCAGCCGAGTCCAAAATTCAGGGATTCCCCATCTCAGCCCAGAAAGCAGGTAGAACAAGTTTTGTGGTGCCTTTCTCTTGCCTACCGGGGTACTGTAAAAACTACCAACAGAACTCGTTTCTGGCACCTTCCCCGGTGGAGTTGTGCATGGGGTGTGTTTGGAACATTTTGTCACCAGCCGAGTCCAAAAGTCAGCGATTCCCCATCTCAGCCCAGAAAGCAGGTAGAACAAGTTTTGTGGTGCCTTTCAGCTGCCTACCGGGGTAGTGTAAAAACTACCAACAGAACTCGTTTCTGGCACCTTCCCCGGTGGAGTTGTGCATGGGGTGTGTTTGGAACATTTTGTCACCAGCCGAGTCCAAAATTCAGCGATTCTCCATCTCAGCCCAGAAAGCAGGTAGAACAAGTTTTGTGGTGCCTTTCAGCTGCCTACCGGGGTAGTGTAAAAACTACCAACAGAACTCGTTTCTGGCACCTTCCCCGGTGGAGTTGTGCATGGGGTGTGTTTGGAACATTTTGTCACCAGCCGAGTCCAAAATTCAGCCGTTCCCCATCTCAGCCCAGAAAGCAGGTAGAACAAGTTTTGTGGTGCCTTTCTCTTGCCTACCGGGGTACTGTAAAAACTACCAAGAGAACTCGTTTCTGGCACCTTCCCCGGTGGAGTTGTGCATGGGGTGTGTTTGGAACATTTTGTCACCAGCCGAGTCCAAAAGTCAGCCGTTCCCCATCTCAGCCCAGAAAGCAGGTAGAACAAGTTTTGTGGTGCCTTTCAGCTGCCTACCGGGGTACTGTAAAAACTACCAAGAGAACTCGTTTCTGGCACCTTCCCCGGTGGAGTTGTGCATGGGGTGTGTTTGGAACATTTTGTCACCAGCCGAGTCCAAAATTCAGCGATTCCCCATCTCAGCCCAGAAAGCAGGTAGAACAAGTTTTGTGGTGCCTTTCAGCTGCCTACCGGGGTAGTGTAAAAACTACCAACAGAACTCATTTCTGGCACCTTCCCCGGTGGAGTTGTGCATGGGGTGTGTTTGGAACATTTTGTCACCAGCCGAGTCCAAAAGTCAGCGATTCCCCATCTCAGCCCAGAAAGCAGGTACAACAAGTTTTGTGGTGCCTTTCTCTTGCCTACCGGGGTAGTGTAAAAACTACCAACAGAACTCGTTTCTGGCATCTTCCCCGGTGGAGTTGTGCATGGGGTGTGTTTGGAACATTTTGTCACCAGCCGAGTCCAAAATTCAGCGATTCCCCATCTCAGCCCAGAAAGCAGGTAGAACAAGTTTTGTGGTGCCTTTCTCTTGCCTACCGGGGTAGTGTAAAAACTACCAACAGAACTCGTTTCTGGCACCTTCCCCGGTGGAGTTGTGCATGGGGTGTGTTTGGAACATTTTGTCACCAGCCGAGTCCAAAATTCAGCGATTCCCCATCTCAGCCCAGAAAGCAGGTAGAACAAGTTTTGTGGTGCCTTTCAGCTGCCTACCGGGGTAGTGTAAAAACTACCAAGAGAACTCGTTTCTGGCACCTTCCCCGGTGGAGTTGTGCATGGGGTGTGTTTGGAACATTTTGTCACCAGCCGAGTCCAAAATTCAGCGATTCCCCATCTCAGCCCAGAAAGCAGGTAGAACAAGTTTTGTGGTGCCTTTCAGCTGCCTACCGGGGTAGTGTAAAAACTACCAACAGAACTCGTTTCTGGCACCTTCCCCGGTGGAGTTGTGCATGGGGTGTGTTTGGAACATTTTGTCACCAGCCGAGTCCAAAATTCAGCGATTCTCCATCTCAGCCCAGAAAGCAGGTAGAACAAGTTTTGTGGTGCCTTTCAGCTGCCTACCGGGGTAGTGTAAAAACTACCAACAGAACTCGTTTCTGGCACCTTCCCCGGTGGAGTTGTGCATGGGGTGTGTTTGGAACATTTTGTCACCAGCCGAGTCCAAAATTCAGCGATTCCCCATCTCAGCCCAGAAAGCAAGTACAACAAGTTTTGTGGTGCCTTTCTCTTGCCTACCGGGGTAGTGTAAAAACTACCAACAGAACTCGTTTCTGGCACCTTCCCCGGTGGAGTTGTGCATGGGGTGTGTTTGGAACATTTTGTCACCAGCCGAGTCCAAAATTCAGGGATTCCCCATCTCAGCCCAGAAAGCAGGTAGAACAAGTTTTGTGGTGCCTTTCTCTTGCCTACCGGGGTACTGTAAAAACTACCAACAGAACTCGTTTCTGGCACCTTCCCCGGTGGAGTTGTGCATGGGGTGTGTTTGGAACATTTTGTCACCAGCCGAGTCCAAAAGTCAGCGATTCCCCATCTCAGCCCAGAAAGCAGGTAGAACAAGTTTTGTGGTGCCTTTCAGCTGCCTACCGGGGTAGTGTAAAAACTACCAACAGAACTCGTTTCTGGCACCTTCCCCGGTGGAGTTGTGCATGGGGTGTGTTTGGAACATTTTGTCACCAGCCGAGTCCAAAATTCAGCGATTCTCCATCTCAGCCCAGAAAGCAGGTAGAACAAGTTTTGTGGTGCCTTTCAGCTGCCTACCGGGGTAGTGTAAAAACTACCAACAGAACTCGTTTCTGGCACCTTCCCCGGTGGAGTTGTGCATGGGGTGTGTTTGGAACATTTTGTCACCAGCCGAGTCCAAAATTCAGCCGTTCCCCATCTCAGCCCAGAAAGCAGGTAGAACAAGTTTTGTGGTGCCTTTCTCTTGCCTACCGGGGTACTGTAAAAACTACCAAGAGAACTCGTTTCTGGCACCTTCCCCGGTGGAGTTGTGCATGGGGTGTGTTTGGAACATTTTGTCACCAGCCGAGTCCAAAAGTCAGCGATTCCCCATCTCAGCCCAGAAAGCAGGTAGAACAAGTTTTGTGGTGCCTTTCAGCTGCCTACCGGGGTACTGTAAAAACTACCAAGAGAACTCGTTTCTGGCACCTTCCCCGGTGGAGTTGTGCATGGGGTGTGTTTGGAACATTTTGTCACCAGCCGAGTCCAAAATTCAGCGATTCCCCATCTCAGCCCAGAAAGCAGGTAGAACAAGTTTTGTGGTGCCTTTCAGCTGCCTACCGGGGTAGTGTAAAAACTACCAACAGAACTCATTTCTGGCACCTTCCCCGGTGGAGTTGTGCATGGGGTGTGTTTGGAACATTTTGTCACCAGCCGAGTCCAAAATTCAGCGATTCCCCATCTCAGCCCAGAAAGCAGGTAGAACAAGTTTTGTGGTGCCTTTCAGCTGCCTACCGGGGTAGTGTAAAAACTACCAAGAGAACTCGTTTCTGGCACCTTCCCCGGTGGAGTTGTGCTTGGGGTGTGTTTGGAACATTTTGTCACCAGCCGAGTCCAAAATTCAGCGATTCCCCATCTCAGCCCAGAAAGCAGGTAGAACAAGTTTTGTGGTGCCTTTCAGCTGCCTACCGGGGTACTGTAAAAACTACCAACAGAACTCGTTTCTGGCACCTTCCCCGGTGGAGTTGTGCATGGGGTGTGTTTGGAACATTTTGTCACCAGCCGAGTCCAAAATTCAGCGATTCTCCATCTCAGCCCAGAAAGCAGGTAGAACAAGTTTTGTGGTGCCTTTCAGCTGCCTACCGGGGTAGTGTAAAAACTACCAACAGAACTCGTTTCTGGCACCTTCCCCGGTGGAGTTGTGCATGGGGTGTGTTTGGAACATTTTGTCACCAGCCGAGTCCAAAATTCAGCGATTCCCCATCTCAGCCCAGAAAGCAGGTACAACAAGTTTTGTGGTGCCTTTCAGCTGCCTACCGGGGTAGTGTAAAAACTACCAACAGAACTCGTTTCTGGCACCTTCCCCGGTGGAGTTGTGCATGGGGTGTGTTTGGAACATTTTGTCACCAGCCGAGTCCAAAATTCAGCGATTCCCCATCTCAGCCCAGAAAGCAAGTACAACAAGTTTTGTGGTGCCTTTCTCTTGCCTACCGGGGTAGTGTAAAAACTACCAACAGAACTCGTTTCTGGCACCTTCCCCGGTGGAGTTGTGCATGGGGTGTGTTTGGAACATTTTGTCACCAGCCGAGTCCAAAATTCAGGGATTCCCCATCTCAGCCCAGAAAGCAGGTAGAACAAGTTTTGTGGTGCCTTTCTCTTGCCTACCGGGGTACTGTAAAAACTACCAACAGAACTCGTTTCTGGCACCTTCCCCGGTGGAGTTGTGCATGGGGTGTGTTTGGAACATTTTGTCACCAGCCGAGTCCAAAAGTCAGCGATTCCCCATCTCAGCCCAGAAAGCAGGTAGAACAAGTTTTGTGGTGCCTTTCAGCTGCCTACCGGGGTAGTGTAAAAACTACCAACAGAACTCGTTTCTGGCACCTTCCCCGGTGGAGTTGTGCATGGGGTGTGTTTGGAACATTTTGTCACCAGCCGAGTCCAAAATTCAGCGATTCTCCATCTCAGCCCAGAAAGCAGGTAGAACAAGTTTTGTGGTGCCTTTCAGCTGCCTACCGGGGTAGTGTAAAAACTACCAACAGAACTCGTTTCTGGCACCTTCCCCGGTGGAGTTGTGCATGGGGTGTGTTTGGAACATTTTGTCACCAGCCGAGTCCAAAATTCAGCGATTCCCCATCTCAGCCCAGAAAGCAGGTAGAACAAGTTTTGTGGTGCCTTTCAGCTGCCTACCGGGGTAGTGTAAAAACTACCAACAGAACTCGTTTCTGGCACCTTCCCCGGTGGAGTTGTGCATGGGGTGTGTTTGGAACATTTTGTCACCAGCCGAGTCCAAAATTCAGCCGTTCCCCATCTCAGCCCAGAAAGCAGGTAGAACAAGTTTTGTGGTGCCTTTCTCTTGCCTACCGGGGTACTGTAAAAACTACCAAGAGAACTCGTTTCTGGCACCTTCCCCGGTGGAGTTGTGCATGGGGTGTGTTTGGAACATTTTGTCACCAGCCGAGTCCAAAATTCAGCGATTCCCCATCTCAGCCCAGAAAGCAGGTAGAACAAGTTTTGTGGTGCCTTTCAGCTGCCTACCGGGGTACTGTAAAAACTACCAACAGAACTCGTTTCTGGCACCTTCCCCGGTGGAGTTGTGCATGGGGTGTGTTTGGAACATTTTGTCACCAGCCGAGTCCAAAATTCAGCCGTTCCCCATCTCAGCCCAGAAAGCAGGTAGAACAAGTTTTGTGGTGCCTTTCTCTTGCCTACCGGGGTAGTGTAAAAACTACCAACGGAACTCGATTCTGGCACCTTCCCCGGTGGAGTTGTGCATGGGGTGTGTTTGGAACATTTTGTCACCAGCCGAGTCCAAAATTCAGCGATTCTCCATCTCAGCCCAGAAAGCAGGTAGAACAAGTTTTGTGGTGCCTTTCAGCTGCCTACCGGGGTAGTGTAAAAACTACCAACAGAACTCGTTTCTGGCACCTTCCCCGGTGGAGTTGTGCATGGGGTGTGTTTGGAACATTTTGTCACCAGCCGAGTCCAAAATTCAGCGATTCCCCATCTCAGCCCAGAAAGCAGGTAGAACAAGTTTTGTGGTGCCTTTCAGCTGCCTACCGGGGTAGTGTAAAAACTACCAACAGAACTCGTTTCTGGCACCTTCCCCGGTGGAGTTGTGCATGGGGTGTGTTTGGAACATTTTGTCACCAGCCGAGTCCAAAATTCAGCGATTCCCCATCTCAGCCCAGAAAGCAGGTACAACAAGTTTTGTGGTGCCTTTCAGCTGCCTACCGGGGTAGTGTAAAAACTACCAACAGAACTCGTTTCTGGCACCTTCCCCGGTGGAGTTGTGCATGGGGTGTGTTTGGAACATTTTGTCACCAGCCGAGTCCAAAATTCAGCGATTCCCCATCTCAGCCCAGAAAGCAAGTACAACAAGTTTTGTGGTGCCTTTCTCTTGCCTACCGGGGTAGTGTAAAAACTACCAACAGAACTCGTTTCTGGCACCTTCCCCGGTGGAGTTGTGCATGGGGTGTGTTTGGAACATTTTGTCACCAGCCGAGTCCAAAATTCAGGGATTCCCCATCTCAGCCCAGAAAGCAGGTAGAACAAGTTTTGTGGTGCCTTTCTCTTGCCTACCGGGGTACTGTAAAAACTACCAACAGAACTCGTTTCTGGCACCTTCCCCGGTGGAGTTGTGCATGGGGTGTGTTTGGAACATTTTGTCACCAGCCGAGTCCAAAAGTCAGCGATTCCCCATCTCAGCCCAGAAAGCAGGTAGAACAAGTTTTGTGGTGCCTTTCAGCTGCCTACCGGGGTAGTGTAAAAACTACCAACAGAACTCGTTTCTGGCACCTTCCCCGGTGGAGTTGTGCATGGGGTGTGTTTGGAACATTTTGTCACCAGCCGAGTCCAAAATTCAGCGATTCTCCATCTCAGCCCAGAAAGCAGGTAGAACAAGTTTTGTGGTGCCTTTCAGCTGCCTACCGGGGTAGTGTAAAAACTACCAACAGAACTCGTTTCTGGCACCTTCCCCGGTGGAGTTGTGCATGGGGTGTGTTTGGAACATTTTGTCACCAGCCGAGTCCAAAATTCAGCGATTCCCCATCTCAGCCCAGAAAGCAGGTAGAACAAGTTTTGTGGTGCCTTTCAGCTGCCTACCGGGGTAGTGTAAAAACTACCAACAGAACTCGTTTCTGGCACCTTCCCCGGTGGAGTTGTGCATGGGGTGTGTTTGGAACATTTTGTCACCAGCCGAGTCCAAAATTCAGCCGTTCCCCATCTCAGCCCAGAAAGCAGGTAGAACAAGTTTTGTGGTGCCTTTCTCTTGCCTACCGGGGTACTGTAAAAACTACCAAGAGAACTCGTTTCTGGCACCTTCCCCGGTGGAGTTGTGCATGGGGTGTGTTTGGAACATTTTGTCACCAGCCGAGTCCAAAATTCAGCGATTCCCCATCTCAGCCCAGAAAGCAGGTAGAACAAGTTTTGTGGTGCCTTTCAGCTGCCTACCGGGGTACTGTAAAAAACTACCAACAGAACTCGTTTCTGGCACCTTCCCCGGTGGAGTTGTGCATGGGGTGTGTTTGGAACATTTTGTCACCAGCCGAGTCCAAAATTCAGCCGTTCCCCATCTCAGCCCAGAAAGCAGGTAGAACAAGTTTTGTGGTGCCTTTCTCTTGCCTACCGGGGTAGTGTAAAAACTACCAACGGAACTCGATTCTGGCACCTTCCCCGGTGGAGTTGTGCATGGGGTGTGTTTGGAACATTTTGTCACCAGCCGAGTCCAAAATTCAGCGATTCTCCATCTCAGCCCAGAAAGCAGGTAGAACAAGTTTTGTGGTGCCTTTCAGCTGCCTACCGGGTAGTGTAAAAACTACCAACAGAACTCGTTTCTGGCACCTTCCCCGGTGGAGTTGTGCATGGGGTGTGTTTGGAACATTTTGTCACCAGCCGAGTCCAAAATTCAGCGATTCCCCATCTCAGCCCAGAAAGCAGGTAGAACAAGTTTTGTGGTGCCTTTCAGCTGCCTACCGGGGTAGTGTAAAAAACTACCAACAGAACTCGTTTCTGGCACCTTCCCCGGTGGAGTTGTGCATGGGGTGTGTTTGGAACATTTTGTCACCAGCCGAGTCCAAAATTCAGCCGTTCCCCATCTCAGCCCAGAAAGCAGGTAGAACAAGTTTTGTGGTGCCTTTCTCTTGCCTACCGGGGTACTGTAAAAACTACCAAGAGAACTCGTTTCTGGCACCTTCCCCGGTGGAGTTGTGCATGGGGTGTGTTTGGAACATTTTGTCACCAGCCGAGTCCAAAATTCAGCGATTCCCCATCTCAGCCCAGAAAGCAGGTAGAACAAGTTTTGTGGTGCCTTTCAGCTGCCTACCGGGGTACTGTAAAAACTACCAAGAGAACTCGTTTCTGGCACCTTCCCCGGTGGAGTTGTGCATGGGGTGTGTTTGGAACATTTTGTCACCAGCCGAGTCCAAAAGTCAGCGATTCCCCATCTCAGCCCAGAAAGCAGGTAGAACAAGTTTTGTGGTGCCTTTCAGCTGCCTACCGGGGTAGTGTAAAAACTACCAACAGAACTCGTTTCTGGCACCTTCCCCGGTGGAGTTGTGCATGGGGTGTGTTTGGAACATTTTGTCACCAGCCGAGTCCAAAATTCAGCGATTCTCCATCTCAGCCCAGAAAGCAGGTAGAACAAGTTTTGTGGTGCCTTTCTCTTGCCTACCGGGGTAGTGTAAAAACTACCAACAGAACTCGTTTCTGGCATCTTCCCCGGTGGAGTTGTGCATGGGGTGTGTTTGGAACATTTTGTCACCAGCCGAGTCCAAAATTCAGCGATTCCCCATCTCAGCCCAGAAAGCAGGTAGAACAAGTTTTGTGGTGCCTTTCTCTTGCCTACCGGGGTAGTGTAAAAAACTACCAACAGAACTCGTTTCTGGCACCTTCCCCGGTGGAGTTGTGCATGGGGTGTGTTTGGAACATTTTGTCACCAGCCGAGTCCAAAATTCAGCCGTTCCCCATCTCAGCCCAGAAAGCAGGTAGAACAAGTTTTGTGGTGCCTTTCTCTTGCCTACCGGGGTACTGTAAAAACTACCAAGAGAACTCGTTTCTGGCACCTTCCCCGGTGGAGTTGTGCATGGGGTGTGTTTGGAACATTTTGTCACCAGCCGAGTCCAAAATTCAGCGAATCTCCATCTCAGCCAAGAAAGCAGGTAGAACAAGTTTTGTGGTGCCTTTCAGCTGCCTACCGGGGTAGTGTAAAAACTACCAAGAGAACTCGTTTCTGGCACCTTCCCCGGTGGAGTTGTGCATGGGGTGTGTTTGGAACATTTTGTCACCAGCCGAGTCCAAAAGTCAGCGATTCCCCATCTCAGCCCAGAAAGCAGGTAGAACAAGTTTTGTGGTGCCTTTCAGCTGCCTACCGGGGTAGTGTAAAAACTACCAACAGAACTCGTTTCTGGCACCTTCCCCGGTGGAGTTGTGCATGGGGTGTGTTTGGAACATTTTGTCACCAGCCGAGTCCAAAAGTCAGCGATTCCCCATCTCAGCCCAGAAAGCAGGTAGAACAAGTTTTGTGGTGCCTTTCAGCTGCCTACCGGGGTAGTGTAAAAACTACCAACAGAACTCGTTTCTGGCACCTTCCCCGGTGGAGTTGTGCATGGGGTGTGTTTGGAACATTTTGTCACCAGCCGAGTCCAAAATTCAGGGATTCCCCATCTCAGCCCAGAAAGCAGGTAGAACAAGTTTTGTGGTGCCTTTCAGCTGCCTACCGGGGTAGTGTAAAAACTACCAACAGAACTCGTTTCTGGCACCTTCCCCGGTGGAGTTGTGCATGGGGTGTGTTTGGAACATTTTGTCACCAGCCGAGTCCAAAATTCAGGGATTCCCCATCTCAGCCCAGAAAGCAGGTAGAACAAGTTTTGTGGTGCCTTTCAGCTGCCTACCGGGGTACTGTAAAAACTACCAACAGAACTCGTTTCTGGCACCTTCCCCGGTGGAGTTGTGCATGGGGTGTGTTTGGAACATTTTGTCACCAGCCGAGTCCAATTGTCACCAGCCGAGTCCAAAATTCAGCGATTCTCCATCTCAGCCCAGAAAGCAGGTAGAACAAGTTTTGTGGTGCCTTTCAGCTGCCTACCGGGGTAGTGTAAAAAACTACCAACAGAACTCGTTTCTGGCACCTTCCCCGGTGGAGTTGTGCATGGGGTGTGTTTGGAACATTTTGTCAGCAGCCGAGTCCAAAATTCAGCCGTTCCCCATCTCAGCCCCAGAAAGCAGGTAGAACAAGTTTTGTGGTGCCTTTCAGCTGCCTACCGGGGTAGTGTAAAAACTACCAACAGAACTCGTTTCTGGCACCTTCCCCGGTGGAGTTGTGCATGGAGTGTGTTTTGGAACATTTTGTCACCAGCCGAGTCCAAAATTCAGCGATTCCCCATCTCAGCCCAGAAAGCAGGTAGAACAAGTTTTGTGGTGCCTTTCAGCTGCCTACCGGGGTAGTGTAAAAACTACCAAGAGAACTCGTTTCTGGCACCTTCCCCGGTGGAGTTGTGCATGGGGTGTGTTTGGAACATTTTGTCACCAGCCGAGTCCAAAATTCAGCCGTTCCCCATCTCAGCCCAGAAAGCAGGTACAACAAGTTTTGTGGTGCCTTTCAGCTGCCTACCGGGGTAGTGTAAAAACTACCAACAGAACTCGTTTCTGGCACCTTCCCCGGTGGAGTTGTGCATGGGGTGTGTTTGGAACATTTTGTCACCAGCCAAGTCCAAAATTCAGCGATTCCCCATCTCAGCCCAGAAAGCAGGTACAACAAGTTTTGTGGTGCCTTTCAGCTGCCTACCGGGGTAGTGTAAAAACTACCAACAGAACACGTTTCTGGCACCTTCCCCGGTGGAGTTGTGCATGGGGTGTGTTTGGAACATTTTGTCACCAGCCGAGTCCAAAATTCAGCGATTCCCCATCTCAGCCCAGAAAGCAAGTACAACAAGTTTTATGGTGCCTTTCTCTTGCCTACCGGGGTAGTGTAAAAACTACCAACAGAACTCGTTTCTGGCACCTTCCCCGGTGGAGTTGTGCATGGGGTGTGTTTGGAACATTTTGTCACCAGCCGACTCCAAAATTCAGGGATTCCCCATCTCAGCCCAGAAAGCAGGTACAACAAGTTTTGTGGTGCCTTTCTCTTGCCTACCGGGGGTACTGTAAAAACTACCAACAGAACTCGTTTCTGGCACCTTCCCCGGTGGAGTTGTGCATGGGGTGTGTTTGGAACATTTTGTCACCAGCCGAGTCCAAAAGTCAGCGATTCCCCATCTCAGCCCAGAAAGCAGGTAGAACAAGTTTTGTGGTGCCTTTCAGCTGCCTACCGGGGTAGTGTAAAAACTACCAACAGAACTCGTTTCTGGCACCTTCCCCGGTGGAGTTGTGCATGGGGTGTGTTTGGAACATTTTGTCACCAGCCGAGTCCAAAATTCAGCGATTCTCCATCTCAGCCCAGAAAGCAGGTAGAAACAAGTTTTGTGGTGCCTTTCTCTTGCCTACCGGGGTAGTGTAAAAACTACCAACAGAACTCGTTTCTGGCACCTTCCCCGGTGGAGTTGTGCAATGGGGTGTGTTTGGAACATTTTGTCACCAGCCGAGTCCAAAATTTCAGCGATTCCCCATCTCAGCCCAGAAAGCAGGTAGAACAAGTTTTGTGGTGCCTTTCTCTTGCCTACCGGGGTACTGTAAAAAACTACCAAGAGAACTCATTTCTGGCACCTTCCCCCGGTGGAGTTGTGCATGGGGTGTGTTTGGAACATTTTGTCACCAGCCGAGTCCAAAATTCAGCGATTCTCCATCTCAGCCCAGAAAGCAGGTAGAACAAGTTTTGTGGTGCCTTTCAGCTGCCTACCGGGGTAGTGTAAAAACTACCAAGAGAACTCGTTTCTGGCACCTTCCCCGGTGGAGTTGTGCATGGGGAGTGTTTGGAACATTTTGTCACCAGCCGAGTCCAAAAGTCAGCGATTCCCCATCTCAGCCCAGAAAGCAGGTAGAACAAGTTTTGTGGTGCCTTTCAGCTGCCTACCGGGGTAGTGTAAAAACTACAACAGAACTCGTTTCTGGCACCTTCCCCGGTGGAGTTGTGCATGGGGTGTGTTTGGAACATTTTGTCACCAGCCGAGTCCAAAATTCAGCGATTCCCCATCTCAGCCCAGAAAGCAGGTAGAACAAGTTTTGTGGTGCCTTTCTCTTGCCTACCGGGGTAGTGTAAAAACTACCAACAGAACTCGTTTCTGGCACCTTCCCCGGTGGAGTTGTGCATGGGGTGTGTTTGGAACATTTTGTCACCAGCCGAGTCCAAAATTCAGGGATTCCCCATCTCAGCCCAGAAAGCAGGTAGAACAAGTTTTGTGGTGCCTTTCTCTTGCCTACCGGGGGTAGTGTAAAAACTACCAACAGAACTCGTTTCTGGCACCTTCCCCGGTGGAGTTGTGCATGGGGTGTGTTTGGAACATTTTGTCACCAGCCGAGTCCAAAAGTCAGCGATTCCCCATCTCAGCCCAGAAAGCAGGTAGAACAAGTTTTGTGGTGCCTTTCAGCTGCCTACCGGGGTACTGTAAAAACTACCAACAGAACTCGTTTCTGGCACCTTCCCCGGTGGAGTTGTGCATGGGGTGTGTTTGGAACATTTTGTCACCAGCCGAGTCCAAAATTCAGCCGTTCCCCATCTCAGCCCAGAAAGCAGGTAGAACAAGTTTTGTGGTGCCTTTCAGCTGCCTACCGGGGTAGTGTAAAAACTACCAACAGAACTCGTTTCTGGCACCTTCCCCGGTGGAGTTGTGCATGGGAGTGTGTTTGGAACATTTTGTCACCAGCCGAGTCCAAAATTCAGCGATTCCCCATCTCAGCCCAGAAAGCAGGTAGAACAAGTTTTGTGGTGCCTTTCAGCTGCCTACCGGGGTAGTGTAAAAACTACCAACAGAACTCGTTTCTGGCACCTTCCCCGGTGGAGTTGTGCATGGGGTGTGTTTGGAACATTTTGTCACCAGCCGAGTCCAAAATTCAGCCGTTCCCCATCTCAGCCCAGAAAGCAGGTAGAACAACTTTTGTGGTGCCTTTCTCTTGCCTACCGGGGTAGTGTAAAAACTACCAACAGGACTCGTTTCTGGCACCTTCCCCGGTGGAGTTGTGCATGGGGTGTGTTTGGAACATTTTGTCACCAGCCGAGTCCAAAATTCAGCCGTTCCCCATCTCAGCCCAGAAAGCAGGTACAACAAGTTTTGTGGTGCCTTTCAGCTGCCTACCGGGGTAGTGTAAAAACTACCAACAGAACTCGTTTCTGGCACCTTCCCCGGTGGAGTTGTGCATGGGGTGTGTTTGGAACATTTTGTCACCAGCCGAGTCCAAAAGTCAGCGATTCCCCATCTCAGCCCAGAAAGCAGGTAGAACAAGTTTTGTGGTGCCTTTCAGCTGCCTACCGGGGTAGTGTAAAAACTACCAAGAGTACTCGTTCTGGCACCTTCCCCGGTGGAGTTGTGCATGGGGTGTGTTTGGAACATTTTGTCACCAGCCGAGTCCAAAATTCAGCCGTTCCCCATCTCAGCCCAGAAAGCAGGTAGAACAAGTTTTGTGGTGCCTTTCAGCTGCCTACCGGGGGTAGTGTAAAAACTACCAACAGAACTCGTTTCTGGCACCTTCCCCGGTGGAGTTGTGCATGGGGTGTGTTTGGAACATTTTGTCACCAGCCAAGTCCAAAATTCAGCGATTCCCCATCTCAGCCCAGAAAGCAGGTACACACAAGTTTTGTGGTGCCTTTCTCTTGCCTACCGGGGTAGTGTAAAAACTACCAACAGAACTCGTTTCTGGCACCTTCCCCGGTGGAGTTGTGCATGGGGTGTGTTTGGAACATTTTGTCAGCAGCCGAGTCCAAAATTCAGCGATTCCCCATCTCAGCCCAGAAAGCAGGTAGAACAAGTTTTGTGGTGCCTTTCAGCTGCCTACCGGGGTAGTGTAAAAACTACCAACAGAACTCGTTTCTGGCACCTTCCCCCGGTGGAGTTGTGCATGGGGTGTGTTTGGAACATTTTGTCACCAGCCGAGTCCAAAATTCAGCGATTCTCCATCTCAGCCCAGAAAGCAGGTAGAACAAGTTTTGTGGTGCCTTTCTCTTGCCTACCGGGGTAGTGTAAAAACTACCAACAGAACTCGTTTCTGGCACCTTCCCCGTGGAGGTGTGCATGGGGTGTGTTTGGAACATTTTTGTCACCAGCCGAGTCCAAAATTCAGCGATTCCCCATCTCAGCCCAGAAAGCAGGTAGAACAAGTTTTGTGGTGCCTTTCAGCTGCCTACCGGGGTAGTGTAAAAACTACCAACAGAACTCGTTTCTGGCACCTTCCCCCGGTGGAGTTGTGCATGGGGTGTGTTTGGAACATTTTGTCACCAGCCGAGTCCAAAAGTCAGCGATTCCCCATCTCAGCCCAGAAAGCAGGTAGAACAAGTTTTGTGGTGCCTTTCAGCTGCCTACCGGGGTAGTGTAAAAACTACCAAGAGAACTCGTTTCTGGCACCTTCCCCGGTGGAGTTGTGCATGGGGTGTGTTTGGAACATTTTGTCACCAGCCGAGTCCAAAATTCAGCGATTCCCCATCTCAGCCCAGAAAGCAGGTAGAACAAGTTTTGTGGTGCCTTTCTCTTGCCTACCGGGGTAGTGTAAAAACTACCAACAGAACTCGTTTCTGGCACCTTCCCCGGTGGAGTTGTGCATGGGGTGTGTTTGGAACATTTTGTCACCAGCCGAGTCCCAAAATTCAGGGATTCCCCATCTCAGCCCAGAAAGCAGGTAGAACAAGTTTTGTGGTGCCTTTCTCTTGCCTACCGGGGTACTGTAAAAACTACCAAGAGAACTCGTTTCTGGCACCTTCCCCGGTGGAGTTGTGCATGGGGTGTGTTTGGAACATTTTGTCAGCAGCCGAGTCCAAAATTCAGCGATTCCCCATCTCAGCCCAGAAAGCAGGTAGAACAAGTTTTGTGGTGCCTTTCAGCTGCCTTACCGGGGTAGTGTAAAAACTACCAAGAGAACTCGTTTCTGGCACCTTCCCCGGTGGAGTTGTGCATGGGGTGTGTTTGGAACATTTTGTCACCAGCCGAGTCCAAAATTCAGCCGTTCCCCATCTCAGCCCAGAAAGCAGGTAGAACAAGTTTTGTGGTGCCTTTTCAGCTGCCTACCGGGGTAGTGTAAAAAACTACCAACAGAACTCGTTTCTGGCACCTTCCCCGGTGGAGTTGTGCATGGGGTGTGTTTGGAACATTTTGTCACCAGCCGAGTCCAAAATTCAGCGATTCCCCATCTCAGCCCAGAAAGCAGGTAGAACAAGTTTTGTGGTGCCTTTCAGCTGCCTACCGGGGTAGTGTAAAAACTACCAAGAGAACTCGTTTCTGGCACCTTCCCCGGTGGAGTTGTGCATGGGGTGTGTTTGGAACATTTTGTCACCAGCCGAGTCCAAAATTCAGCGATTCTCCATCTCAGCCCAGAAAGCAGGTAGAACAAGTTTTGTGGTGCCTTTCTCTTGCCTACCGGGGTAGTGTAAAAACTACCAACAGAACTCGTTTCTGGCACCTTCCCCGGTGGAGTTGTGCATGGGGTGTGTTTGGAACATTTTGTCACCAGCCGAGTCCAAAATTCAGCGATTCTCCATCTCAGCCCAGAAAGCAGGTAGAACAAGTTTTGTGGTGCCTTTCAGCTGCCTACCGGGGTAGTGTAAAAACTACCAACAGAACTCGTTTCTGGCACCTTCCCCGGTGGAGTTGTGCATGGGGTGTGTTTGGAACATTTTGTCACCAGCCGAGTCCAAAATTCAGGGATTCCCCATCTCAGCCCAGAAAGCAGGTAGAACAAGTTTTGTGGTGCCTTTCAGCTGCCTACCGGGGTACTGTAAAAACTACCAAGAGAACTCGTTTCTGGCACCTTCCCCGGTGGAGTTGTGCATGGGGTGTGTTTGGAACATTTTGTCACCAGCCGAGTCGAAAATTCAGCGATTCCCCATCTCAGCCCAGAAAGCAGGTAGAACAAGTTTTGTGGTGCCTTTCAGCTGCCTACCGGGGTAGTGTAAAAACTACCAACAGAACTCGTTTCTGGCACCTTCCCCGGTGGAGTTGTGCATGGGGTGTGTTTGGAACATTTTGTCACCAGCCGAGTCCAAAATTCAGCGATTCTCCATCTCAGCCCAGAAAGCAGGTAGAACAAGTTTTGTGGTGCCTTTCTCTTGCCTACCGGGGTAGTGTAAAAACTACCAACAGAACTCGTTTCTGGCACCTTCCCCGGTGGAGTTGTGCATGGGGTGTGTTTGGAACATTTTGTCACCAGCCGAGTCCAAAATTCAGGGATTCCCCATCTCAGCCCAGAAAGCAGGTAGAACAAGTTTTGTGGTGCCTTTCAGCTGCCTACCGGGGTAGTGTAAAAACTACCAACAGAACTCGTTTCTGGCACCTTCCCCGGTGGAGTTGTGCATGGGGTGTGTTTGGAACATTTTGTCACCAGCCAAGTCCAAAATTCAGCGATTCCCCATCTCAGCCCAGAAAGCAGGTACAAGTTTTGTGGTGCCTTTCTCTTGCCTACCGGGGTAGTGTAAAAACTACCAACAGAACTCGTTTCTGGCACCTTCCCCGGTGGAGTTGTGCATGGGGTGTGTTTGGAACATTTTGTCAGCAGCCGAGTCCAAAATTCAGCGATTCCCCATCTCAGCCCAGAAAGCAGGTAGAACAAGTTTTGTGGTGCCTTTCTCTTGCCTACCGGGGTAGTGTAAAAACTACCAACAGAACTCGTTTCTGGCACCTTCCCCGGTGGAGTTGTGCATGGGGTGTGTTTGGAACATTTTGTCACCAGCCGAGTCCAAAATTCAGCGATTCCCCATCTCAGCCCAGAAAGCAGGTAGAACAAGTTTTGTGGTGCCTTTCTCTTGCCTACCGGGGTAGTGTAAAAACTACCAACAGAACTCGTTTCTGGCACCTTCCCCGGTGGAGTTGTGCATGGGGTGTGTTTGGAACATTTTGTCACCAGCCGAGTCCAAAATTCAGCCATTCCCCATCTCAGCCCAGAAAGCAGGTAGAACAAGTTTTGTGGTGCCTTTCAGCTGCCTACCGGGGTACTGTAAAAACTACCAAGAGAACTCGTTTCTGGCACCTTCCCCGGTGGAGTTGTGCATGGGGTGTGTTTGGAACATTTTGTCACCAGCCGAGTCCAAAATTCAGCGATTCCCCATCTCAGCCCAGAAAGCAGGTAGAACAAGTTTTGTGGTGCCTTTCTCTTGCCTACCGGGGTAGTGTAAAAACTACCAAGAGAACTCGTTTCTGGCACCTTCCCCGGTGGAGTTGTGCATGGGGTGTGTTTGGAACATTTTGTCACCAGCCGAGTCCAAAATTCAGCCATTCCCCATCTCAGCCCAGAAAGCAGGTAGAACAAGTTTTGTGGTGCCTTTCAGCTGCCTACCGGGGTACTGTAAAAACTACCAAGAGAACTCGTTTCTGGCACCTTCCCCGGTGGAGTTGTGCATGGGGTGTGTTTGGAACATTTTGTCACCAGCCGAGTCCAAAATTCAGCGATTCCCCATCTCAGCCCAGAAAGCAGGTACAACAAGTTTTGTGGTGCCTTTCTCTTAAGTTTTGTGGTGCCTTTCTCTTGCCTACCGGGGTAGTGTAAAAACTACCAACAGAACTCGTTTCTGGCACCTTCCCCGGTGGAGGTGTGCATGGGGTGTGTTTGGAACATTTTGTCACCAGCCGAGTCCAAAATTCAGCGATTCCCCATCTCAGCCCAGAAAGCAGGTAGAACAAGTTTTGTGGTGCCTTTCAGCTGCCTACCGGGGTAGTGTAAAAACTACCAACAGAACTCGTTTCTGGCACCTTCCCCGGTGGAGTTGTGCATGGGGTGTGTTTGGAACATTTTGTCACCAGCCGAGTCCAAAATTCAGCGATTCCCCATCTCAGCCCAGAAAGCAGGTAGAACAAGTTTTGTGGTGCCTTTCAGCTGCCTACCGGGGTAGTGTAAAAACTACCAACAGAACTCGTTTCTGGCACCTTCCCCGGTGGAGTTGTGCATGGGGTGTGTTTGGAACTTTTTGTCACCAGCCGAGTCCAAAATTCAGCGATTCCCCATCTCAGCCCAGAAAGCAGGTAGAACAAGTTTTGTGGTGCCTTTCTCTTGCCTACCGGGGTAGTGTAAAAACTACCAACAGAACTCGTTTCTGGCACCTTCCCCGGTGGAGTTGTGCATGGGGTGTGTTTGGAACATTTTGTCACCAGCCGAGTCCAAAATTCAGCCATTCCCCATCTCAGCCCAGAAAGCAGGTAGAACAAGTTTTGTGGTGCCTTTCAGCTGCCTACCGGGGTACTGTAAAAACTACCAAGAGAACTCGTTTCTGGCACCTTCCCCGGTGGAGTTGTGCATGGGGTGTGTTTGGAACATTTTGTCACCAGCCGAGTCCAAAAGTCAGCGATTCCCCATCTCAGCCCAGAAAGCAGGTAGAACAAGTTTTGTGGTGCCTTTCAGCTGCCTACCGGGGTAGTGTAAAAACTACCAAAAGAACTCGTTTCTGGCACCTTCCCCGGTGGAGTTGTGCATGGGGTGTGTTTGGAACATTTTGTCACCAGCCGAGTCCAAAATTCAGCGATTCTCCATCTCAGCCCAGAAAGCAGGTAGAACAAGTTTTGTGGTGCCTTTCTCTTGCCTACCGGGGTAGTGTAAAAACTACCAACAGAACTCGTTTCTGGCACCTTCCCCGGTGGAGTTGTGCATGGGGTGTGTTTGGAACATTTTGTCACCAGCCGAGTCCAAAATTCAGGGATTCCCCATCTCAGCCCAGAAAGCAGGTAGAACAAGTTTTGTGGTGCCTTTCAGCTGCCTACCGGGGTAGTGTAAAAACTACCAACAGAACTCGTTTCTGGCACCTTCCCCGGTGGAGTTGTGCATGGGGTGTGTTTGGAACATTTTGTCACCAGCCAAGTCCAAAATTCAGCGATTCCCCATCTCAGCCCAGAAAGCAGGTACAACAAGTTTTGTGGTGCCTTTCAGTTGCCTACCGGGGTAGTGTAAAAACTACCAACAGAACTCGTTTCTGGCACCTTCCCCGGTGGAGTTGTGCATGGGGTGTGTTTGGAACATTTTGTCACCAGCCGAGTCCAAAATTCAGCGATTCCCCATCTCAGCCCAGAAAGCAGGTAGAACAAGTTTTGTGGTGCCTTTCAGCTGCCTACCGGGGTAGTGTAAAAACTACCAACAGAACTCGTTTCTGGCACCTTCCCCGGTGGAGTTGTGCATGGGGTGTGTTTGGAACATTTTGTCACCAGCCGAGTCCAAAATTCAGCGATTCCCCATCTCAGCCCAGAAAGCAGGTAGAACAAGTTTTGTGGTGCCTTTCAGCTGCCTACCGGGGTAGTGTAAAAACTACCAACAGAACTCGTTTCTGGCACCTTCCCCGGTGGAGTTGTGCATGGGGTGTGTTTGGAACATTTTGTCACCAGCCAAGTCCAAAATTCAGCTATTCCCCATCTCAGCCCAGAAAGCAGGTACAACAAGTTTTGTGGTGCCTTTCAGCTGCCTACCGGGGTAGTGCAAAAACTACCAACAGAACTCGTTTCTGGCACCTTCCCCGGTGGAGTTGTGCATGGGGTGTGTTTGGAACATTTTGTCACCAGCCGAGTCCAAAATTCAGCGATTCCCCATCTCAGCCCAGAAAGCAGGTACAACAAGTTTTGTGGTGCCTTTCAGCTGCCTACCGGGGTAGTGTAAAAACTACCAACAGAACTCGTTTCTGGCACCTTCCCCGGAGGAGTTGTGCATGGGGTGTGTTTGGAACATTTTGTCACCAGCCGAGTCCAAAATTCAGCGATTCCCCATCTCAGCCCAGAAAGCAGGTACAACAAGTTTTGTGGTGCCTTTCAGCTGCCTACCGGGGTAGTGTAAAAACTACCAACAGAACTCGTTTCTGGCACCTTCCCCGGTGGAGTTGTGCATGGGGTGTGTTTGGAACATTTTGTCACCAGCCGAGTCCAAAATTCAGCGATTCCCCATCTCAGCCCAGAAAGCAGGTAGAACAAGTTTTGTGGTGCCTTTCAGCTGCCTACCGGGGTAGTGTAAAAACTACCAAGAGAACTCGTTTCTGGCACCTTCCCCGGTGGAGTTGTGCATGGGGTGTGTTTGGAACATTTTGTCACCAGCCGAGTCCAAAATTCAGCGATTCCCCATCTCAGCCCAGAAAGCAGGTAGAACAAGTTTTGTGGTGCCTTTCAGCTGCCTACCGGGGTAGTGTAAAAACTACCAACAGAACTCGTTTCTGGCACCTTCCCCGGTGGAGTTGTGCATGGTGTGTGTTTGGAACATTTTGTCACCAGCCGAGTCCAAAATTCAGCCGTTCCCCATCTCAGCCCAGAAAGCAGGTAGAACAAGTTTTGTGGTGCCTTTCTCTTGCCTACCGGGGTAGTGTAAAAACTACCAACAGAACTCGTTTCTGGCACCTTCCCCGGTGGAGTTGTGCATGGGGTGTGTTTGGAACATTTTGTCACCAGCCGAGTCCAAAATTCAGCGATTCTCCATCTCAGCCCAGAAAGCAGGTAGAACAAGTTTTGTGGTGCCTTTCTCTTGCCTACCGGGGTAGTGTAAAAACTACCAAGAGAACTCGTTTCTGGCACCTTCCCCGGTGGAGTTGTGCATGGGGTGTGTTTGGAACATTTTGTCACCAGCCGAGTCCAAAATTCAGGGATTCCCCATCTCAGCCCAGAAAGCAGGTAGAACAAGTTTTGTGGTGCCTTTCAGCTGCCTACCGGGGTAGTGTAAAAACTACCAACAGAACTCGTTTCTGGCACCTTCCCCGGTGGAGTTGTGCATGGGGTGTGTTTGGAACATTTTGTCACCAGCCAAGTCCAAAATTCAGCGATTCCCCATCTCAGCCCAGAAAGCAGGTACAACAAGTTTTGTGGTGCCTTTCTCTTGCCTACCGGGGTAGTGTAAAAACTACCAACAGAACTCGTTTCTGGCACCTTCCCCGGTGGAGTTGTGCATGGGGTGTGTTTGGAACATTTTGTCAGCAGCCGAGTCCAAAATTCAGCGATTCCCCATCTCAGCCCAGAAAGCAGGTAGAACAAGTTTTGTGGTGCCTTTCTCTTGCCTACCGGGGTAGTGTAAAAACTACCAACAGAACTCGTTTCTGGCACCTTCCCCGGTGGAGTTGTGCATGGGGTGTGTTTGGAACATTTTGTCACCAGCCGAGTCCAAAATTCAGCGATTCTCCACCTCAGCCCAGAAAGCAGGTAGAACAAGTTTTGTGGTGCCTTTCTCTTGCCTACCGGGGTAGTGTAAAAACTACCAACAGAACTCGTTTCTGGCACCTTCCCCGGTGGAGGTGTGCATGGGGTGTGTTTGGAACATTTTGTCACCAGCCGAGTCCAAAATTCAGCGATTCCCCATCTCAGCCCAGAAAGCAGGTAGAACAAGTTTTGTGGTGCCTTTCAGCTGCCTACCGGGGTAGTGCAAAAACTACCAACAGAACTCGTTTCTGGCACCTTCCCCGGTGGAGTTGTGCATGGGGTGTGTTTGGAACATTTTGTCACCAGCCGAGTCCAAAATTCAGCGATTCCCCATCTCAGCCCAGAAAGCAGGTAGAACAAGTTTTGTGGTGCCTTTCAGCTGCCTACCGGGGTAGTGTAAAAACTACCAACAGAACTCGTTTCTGGCACCTTCCCCGGTGGAGTTGTGCATGGGGTGTGTTTGGAACATTTTGTCACCAGCCGAGTCCAAAATTCAGCGATTCCCCATCTCAGCCCAGAAAGCAGGTAGAACAAGTTTTGTGGTGCCTTTCAGCTGCCTACCGGGGTAGTGTAAAAACTACCAACAGAACTCGTTTCTGGCACCTTCCCCGGTGGAGTTGTGCATGGGGTGTGTTTGGAACATTTTGTCACCAGCCGAGTCCAAAATTCAGCGATTCCCCATCTCAGCCCAGAAAGCAGGTAGAACAAGTTTTGTGGTGCCTTTCAGCTGCCTACCGGGGTAGTGTAAAAACTACCAAGAGAACTCGTTTCTGGCACCTTCCCCGGTGGAGTTGTGCATGGGGTGTGTTTGGAACATTTTGTCACCAGCCGAGTCCAAAATTCAGCGATTCTCCATCTCAGCCCAGAAAGCAGGTAGAACAAGTTTTGTGGTGCCTTTCTCTTGCCTACCGGGGTAGTGTAAAAACTACCAACAGAACTCGTTTCTGGCACCTTCCCCGGTGGAGTTGTGCATGGGGTGTGTTTGGAACATTTTGTCACCAGCCGAGTCCAAAATTCAGCGATTCCCCATCTCAGCCCAGAAAGCAGGTAGAACAAGTTTTGTGGTGCCTTTCAGCTGCCTACCGGGGTAGTGTAAAAACTACCAACAGAACTCGTTTCTGGCACCTTCCCCGGTGGAGTTGTGCATGGGGTGTGTTTGGAACATTTTGTCACCAGCCGAGTCCAAAATTCAGGGATTCCCCATCTCAGCCCAGAAAGCAGGTAGAACAAGTTTTGTGGTGCCTTTCAGCTGCCTACCGGGGTACTGTAAAAACTACCAAGAGAACTCGTTTCTGGCACCTTCCCCGGTGGAGTTGTGCATGGGGTGTGTTTGGAACATTTTGTCACCAGCCGAGTCCAAAATTCAGCGATTCCCCATCTCAGCCCAGAAAGCAGGTAGAACAAGTTTTGTGGTGCCTTTCAGCTGCCTACCGGGGTAGTGTAAAAACTACCAACAGAACTCGTTTCTGGCACCTTCCCCGGTGGAGTTGTGCATGGGGTGTGTTTGGAACATTTTGTCACCAGCCGAGTCCAAAATTCAGCGATTCTCCATCTCAGCCCAGAAAGCAGGTTCAACAAGTTTTGTGGTGCCTTTCTCTTGCCTACCGGGGTAGTGTAAAAACTACCAACAGAACTCGTTTCTGGCACCTTCCCCGGTGGAGTTGTGCATGGGGTGTGTTTGGAACATTTTGTCACCAGCCGAGTCCAAAATTCAGGGATTCCCCATCTCAGCCCAGAAAGCAGGTAGAACAAGTTTTGTGGTGCCTTTCAGCTGCCTACCGGGGTAGTGTAAAAACTACCAACAGAACTCGTTTCTGGCACCTTCCCCGGTGGAGTTGTGCATGGGGTGTGTTTGGAACATTTTGTCACCAGCCAAGTCCAAAATTCAGCGATTCCCCATCTCAGCCCAGAAAGCAGGTACAAGTTTTGTGGTGCCTTTCTCTTGCCTACCGGGGTAGTGTAAAAACTACCAACAGAACTCGTTTCTGGCACCTTCCCCGGTGGAGTTGTGCATGGGGTGTGTTTGGAACATTTTGTCAGCAGCCGAGTCCAAAATTCAGCGATTCCCCATCTCAGCCCAGAAAGCAGGTAGAACAAGTTTTGTGGTGCCTTTCTCTTGCCTACCGGGGTAGTGTAAAAACTACCAACAGAACTCGTTTCTGGCACCTTCCCCGGTGGAGTTGTGCATGGGGTGTGTTTGGAACATTTTGTCACCAGCCGAGTCCAAAATTCAGCGATTCCCCATCTCAGCCCAGAAAGCAGGTAGAACAAGTTTTGTGGTGCCTTTCTCTTGCCTACCGGGGTAGTGTAAAAACTACCAACAGAACTCGTTTCTGGCACCTTCCCCGGTGGAGTTGTGCATGGGGTGTGTTTGGAACATTTTGTCACCAGCCGAGTCCAAAATTCAGCGATTCCCCATCTCAGCCCAGAAAGCAGGTAGAACAAGTTTTGTGGTGCCTTTCAGCTGCCTACCGGGGTAGTGTAAAAACTACCAACAGAACTCGTTTCTGGCACCTTCCCCGGTGGAGTTGTGCATGGGGTGTGTTTGGAACATTTTGTCACCAGCCGAGTCCAAAATTCAGCGATTCCCCATCTCAGCCCAGAAAGCAGGTAGAACAAGTTTTGTGGTGCCTTTCAGCTGCCTACCGGGGTAGTGTAAAAACTACCAACAGAACTCGTTTCTGGCACCTTCCCCGGTGGAGTTGTGCATGGGGTGTGTTTGGAACATTTTGTCACCAGCCGAGTCCAAAATTCAGCGATTCCCCATCTCAGCCCAGAAAGCAGGTAGAACAAGTTTTGTGGTGCCTTTCAGCTGCCTACCGGGGTAGTGTAAAAACTACCAACAGAACTCGTTTCTGGCACCTTCCCCGGTGGAGTTGTGCATGGGGTGTGTTTGGAACATTTTGTCACCAGCCGAGTCCAAAATTCAGCGATTCCCCATCTCAGCCCAGAAAGCAGGTAGAACAAGTTTTGTGGTGCCTTTCAGCTGCCTACCGGGGTAGTGTAAAAACTACCAACAGAACTCGTTTCTGGCACCTTCCCCGGTGGAGTTGTGCATGGGGTGTGTTTGGAACATTTTGTCAGCAGCCGAGTCCAAAATTCAGCGATTCCCCGTCTCAGCCCAGAAAGCAGGTACAACAAGTTTTGTGGTGCCTTTCTCTTGCCTACCGGGGTAGTGTAAAAACTACCAACAGAACTCGTTTCTGGCACCTTCCCCGGTGGAGGTGTGCATGGGGTGTGTTTGGAACATTTTGTCACCAGCCGAGTCCAAAATTCAGCGATTCCCCATCTCAGCCCAGAAAGCAGGTAGAACAAGTTTTGTGGTGCCTTTCAGCTGCCTACCGGGGTAGTGCAAAAACTACCAACAGAACTCGTTTCTGGCACCTTCCCCGGTGGAGTTGTGCATGGGGTGTGTTTGGAACATTTTGTCACCAGCCGAGTCCAAAATTCAGCGATTCCCCATCTCAGCCCAGAAAGCAGGTAGAACAAGTTTTGTGGTGCCTTTCAGCTGCCTACCGCGGTAGTGTAAAAACTACCAACAGAACTCGTTTCTGGCACCTTCCCCGGTGGAGTTGTGCATGGGGTGTGTTTGGAACATTTTGTCACCAGCCGAGTCCAAAATTCAGCGATTCCCCATCTCAGCCCAGAAAGCAGGTAGAACAAGTTTTGTGGTGCCTTTCTCTTGCCTACCGGGGTAGTGTAAAAACTACCAAGAGAACTCGTTTCTGGCACCTTCCCCGGTGGAGTTGTGCATGGGGTGTGTTTGGAACATTTTGTCACCAGCCGAGTCCAAAATTCAGCCATTCCCCATCTCAGCCCAGAAAGCAGGTAGAACAAGTTTTGTGGTGCCTTTCAGCTGCCTACCGGGGTACTGTAAAAACTACCAAGAGAACTCGTTTCTGGCACCTTCCCCGGTGGAGTTGTGCATGGGGTGTGTTTGGAACATTTTGTCACCAGCCGAGTCCAAAATTCAGCGATTCCCCATCTCAGCCCAGAAAGCAGGTAGAACAAGTTTTGTGGTGCCTTTCTCTTGCCTACCGGGGTAGTGTAAAAACTACCAAGAGAACTCGTTTCTGGCACCTTCCCCGGTGGAGTTGTGCATGGGGTGTGTTTGGAACATTTTGTCACCAGCCGAGTCCAAAATTCAGCCATTCCCCATCTCAGCCCAGAAAGCAGGTAGAACAAGTTTTGTGGTGCCTTTCAGCTGCCTACCGGGGTACTGTAAAAACTACCAAGAGAACTCGTTTCTGGCACCTTCCCCGGTGGAGTTGTGCATGGGGTGTGTTTGGAACATTTTGTCACCAGCCGAGTCCAAAATTCAGCGATTCCCCATCTCAGCCCAGAAAGCAGGTACAACAAGTTTTGTGGTGCCTTTCTCTTGCCTACCGGGGTAGTGTAAAAACTACCAACAGAACTCGTTTCTGGCACCTTCCCCGGTGGAGGTGTGCATGGGGTGTGTTTGGAACATTTTGTCACCAGCCGAGTCCAAAATTCAGCGATTCCCCATCTCAGCCCAGAAAGCAGGTAGAACAAGTTTTGTGGTGCCTTTCAGCTGCCTACCGGGGTAGTGTAAAAACTACCAACAGAACTCGTTTCTGGCACCTTCCCCGGTGGAGTTGTGCATGGGGTGTGTTTGGAACATTTTGTCACCAGCCGAGTCCAAAATTCAGCGATTCCCCATCTCAGCCCAGAAAGCAGGTAGAACAAGTTTTGTGGTGCCTTTCAGCTGCCTACCGGGGTAGTGTAAAAACTACCAACAGAACTCGTTTCTGGCACCTTCCCCGGTGGAGTTGTGCATGGGGTGTGTTTGGAACTTTTTGTCACCAGCCGAGTCCAAAATTCAGCGATTCCCCATCTCAGCCCAGAAAGCAGGTAGAACAAGTTTTGTGGTGCCTTTCTCTTGCCTACCGGGGTAGTGTAAAAACTACCAACAGAACTCGTTTCTGGCACCTTCCCCGGTGGAGTTGTGCATGGGGTGTGTTTGGAACATTTTGTCACCAGCCGAGTCCAAAATTCAGCCATTCCCCATCTCAGCCCAGAAAGCAGGTAGAACAAGTTTTGTGGTGCCTTTCAGCTGCCTACCGGGGTACTGTAAAAACTACCAAGAGAACTCGTTTCTGGCACCTTCCCCGGTGGAGTTGTGCATGGGGTGTGTTTGGAACATTTTGTCACCAGCCGAGTCCAAAAGTCAGCGATTCCCCATCTCAGCCCAGAAAGCAGGTAGAACAAGTTTTGTGGTGCCTTTCAGCTGCCTACCGGGGTAGTGTAAAAACTACCAAAAGAACTCGTTTCTGGCACCTTCCCCGGTGGAGTTGTGCATGGGGTGTGTTTGGAACATTTTGTCACCAGCCGAGTCCAAAATTCAGCGATTCTCCATCTCAGCCCAGAAAGCAGGTACAACAAGTTTTGTGGTGCCTTTCAGCTGCCTACCGGGGTAGTGTAAAAACTACCAACAGAACTCGTTTCTGGCACCTTCCCCGGTGGAGTTGTGCATGGGGTGTGTTTGGAACATTTTGTCACCAGCCGAGTCCAAAATTCAGCGATTCCCCATCTCAGCCCAGAAAGCAGGTAGAACAAGTTTTGTGGTGCCTTTCAGCTGCCTACCGGGGTAGTGTAAAAACTACCAACAGAACTCGTTTCTGGCACCTTCCCCGGTGGAGTTGTGCATGGGGTGTGTTTGGAACATTTTGTCACCAGCCGAGTCCAAAATTCAGCGATTCCCCATCTCAGCCCAGAAAGCAGGTAGAACAAGTTTTGTGGTGCCTTTCAGCTGCCTACCGGGGTAGTGTAAAAACTACCAACAGAACTCGTTTCTGGCACCTTCCCCGGTGGAGTTGTGCATGGGGTGTGTTTGGAACATTTTGTCACCAGCCAAGTCCAAAATTCAGCTATTCCCCATCTCAGCCCAGAAAGCAGGTACAACAAGTTTTGTGGTGCCTTTCAGCTGCCTACCGGGGTAGTGCAAAAACTACCAACAGAACTCGTTTCTGGCACCTTCCCCGGTGGAGTTGTGCATGGGGTGTGTTTGGAACATTTTGTCACCAGCCGAGTCCAAAATTCAGCGATTCCCCATCTCAGCCCAGAAAGCAGGTAGAACAAGTTTTGTGGTGCCTTTCAGCTGCCTACCGGGGTAGTGTAAAAACTACCAACAGAACTCGTTTCTGGCACCTTCCCCGGAGGAGTTGTGCATGGGGTGTGTTTGGAACATTTTGTCACCAGCCGAGTCCAAAATTCAGCGATTCCCCATCTCAGCCCAGAAAGCAGGTACAACAAGTTTTGTGGTGCCTTTCAGCTGCCTACCGGGGTAGTGTAAAAACTACCAACAGAACTCGTTTCTGGCACCTTCCCCGGTGGAGTTGTGCATGGGGTGTGTTTGGAACATTTTGTCACCAGCCGAGTCCAAAATTCAGCGATTCCCCATCTCAGCCCAGAAAGCAGGTAGAACAAGTTTTGTGGTGCCTTTCAGCTGCCTACCGGGGTAGTGTAAAAACTACCAAGAGAACTCGTTTCTGGCACCTTCCCCGGTGGAGTTGTGCATGGGGTGTGTTTGGAACATTTTGTCACCAGCCGAGTCCAAAATTCAGCGATTCCCCATCTCAGCCCAGAAAGCAGGTAGAACAAGTTTTGTGGTGCCTTTCAGCTGCCTACCGGGGTAGTGTAAAAACTACCAACAGAACTCGTTTCTGGCACCTTCCCCGGTGGAGTTGTGCATGGTGTGTGTTTGGAACATTTTGTCACCAGCCGAGTCCAAAATTCAGCCGTTCCCCATCTCAGCCCAGAAAGCAGGTAGAACAAGTTTTGTGGTGCCTTTCTCTTGCCTACCGGGGTAGTGTAAAAACTACCAACAGAACTCGTTTCTGGCACCTTCCCCGGTGGAGTTGTGCATGGGGTGTGTTTGGAACATTTTGTCACCAGCCGAGTCCAAAATTCAGCGATTCTCCATCTCAGCCCAGAAAGCAGGTAGAACAAGTTTTGTGGTGCCTTTCTCTTGCCTACCGGGGTAGTGTAAAAACTACCAACAGAACTCGTTTCTGGCACCTTCCCCGGTGGAGTTGTGCATGGGGTGTGTTTGGAACATTTTGTCACCAGCCGAGTCCAAAATTCAGGGATTCCCCATCTCAGCCCAGAAAGCAGGTAGAACAAGTTTTGTGGTGCCTTTCAGCTGCCTACCGGGGTAGTGTAAAAACTACCAACAGAACTCGTTTCTGGCACCTTCCCCGGTGGAGTTGTGCATGGGGTGTGTTTGGAACATTTTGTCACCAGCCAAGTCCAAAATTCAGCGATTCCCCATCTCAGCCCAGAAAGCAGGTAGAACAAGTTTTGTGGTGCCTTTCTCTTGCCTACCGGGGTAGTGTAAAAACTACCAACAGAACTCGTTTCTGGCACCTTCCCCGGTGGAGTTGTGCATGGGGTGTGTTTGGAACATTTTGTCAGCAGCCGAGTCCAAAATTCAGCGATTCCCCATCTCAGCCCAGAAAGCAGGTAGAACAAGTTTTGTGGTGCCTTTCTCTTGCCTACCGGGGTAGTGTAAAAACTACCAACAGAACTCGTTTCTGGCACCTTCCCCGGTGGAGTTGTGCATGGGGTGTGTTTGGAACATTTTGTCACCAGCCGAGTCCAAAATTCAGCGATTCTCCACCTCAGCCCAGAAAGCAGGTAGAACAAGTTTTGTGGTGCCTTTCTCTTGCCTACCGGGGTAGTGTAAAAACTACCAACAGAACTCGTTTCTGGCACCTTCCCCGGTGGAGGTGTGCATGGGGTGTGTTTGGAACATTTTGTCACCAGCCGAGTCCAAAATTCAGCGATTCCCCATCTCAGCCCAGAAAGCAGGTAGAACAAGTTTTGTGGTGCCTTTCAGCTGCCTACCGGGGTAGTGCAAAAACTACCAACAGAACTCGTTTCTGGCACCTTCCCCGGTGGAGTTGTGCATGGGGTGTGTTTGGAACATTTTGTCACCAGCCGAGTCCAAAATTCAGCGATTCCCCATCTCAGCCCAGAAAGCAGGTAGAACAAGTTTTGTGGTGCCTTTCAGCTGCCTACCGGGGTAGTGTAAAAACTACCAACAGAACTCGTTTCTGGCACCTTCCCCGGAGGAGTTGTGCATGGGGTGTGTTTGGAACATTTTGTCACCAGCCGAGTCCAAAATTCAGCGATTCCCCATCTCAGCCCAGAAAGCAGGTACAACAAGTTTTGTGGTGCCTTTCAGCTGCCTACCGGGGTAGTGTAAAAACTACCAACAGAACTCGTTTCTGGCACCTTCCCCGGTGGAGTTGTGCATGGGGTGTGTTTGGAACATTTTGTCACCAGCCGAGTCCAAAATTCAGGGATTCCCCATCTCAGCCCAGAAAGCAGGTAGAACAAGTTTTGTGGTGCCTTTCAGCTGCCTACCGGGGTAGTGTAAAAACTACCAAGAGAACTCGTTTCTGGCACCTTCCCCGGTGGAGTTGTGCATGGGGTGTGTTTGGAACATTTTGTCACCAGCCGAGTCCAAAATTCAGCGATTCCCCATCTCAGCCCAGAAAGCAGGTAGAACAAGTTTTGTGGTGCCTTTCAGCTGCCTACCGGGGTACTGTAAAAACTACCAACAGAACTCGTTTCTGGCACCTTCCCCGGTGGAGTTGTGCATGGGGTGTGTTTGGAACATTTTGTCACCAGCCGAGTCCAAAATTCAGCGATTCTCCATCTCAGCCCAGAAAGCAGGTAGAACAAGTTTTGTGGTGCCTTTCAGCTGCCTACCGGGGTAGTGTAAAAACTACCAACAGAACTCGTTTCTGGCACCTTCCCCGGTGGAGTTGTGCATGGGGTGTGTTTGGAACATTTTGTCACCAGCCGAGTCCAAAATTCAGCCGTTCCCCATCTCAGCCCAGAAAGCAGGTAGAACAAGTTTTGTGGTGCCTTTCAGCTGCCTACCGGGGTAGTGTAAAAACTACCAACAGAACTCGTTTCTGGCACCTTCCCCGGTGGAGTTGTGCATGGGGTGTGTTTGGAACATTTTGTCACCAGCCGAGTCGAAAATTCAGCTATTCCCCATCTCAGCCCAGAAAGCAGGTAGAACAAGTTTTGTGGTGCCTTTCAGCTGCCTACCGGGGTAGTGTAAAAACTACCAAGAGAACTCGTTTCTGGCACCTTCCCCGGTGGAGTTGTGCATGGGGTGTGTTTGGAACATTTTGTCACCAGCCGAGTCCAAAATTCAGCCGTTCCCCATCTCAGCCCAGAAAGCAGGTAGAACAAGTTTTGTGGTGCCTTTCAGCTGCCTACCGGGGTAGTGTAAAAACTACCAACAGAACTCGTTTCTGGCACCTTCCCCGGTGGAGTTGTGCATGGGGTGTGTTTGGAACATTTTGTCACCAGCCGAGTCCAAAATTCAGCGATTCCCCATCTCAGCCCAGAAAGCAGGTAGAACAAGTTTTGTGGTGCCTTTCAGCTGCCTACCGGGGTAGTGTAAAAACTACCAACAGAACTCGTTTCTGGCACCTTCCCCGGAGGAGTTGTGCATGGGGTGTGTTTGGAACATTTTGTCACCAGCCGAGTCCAAAATTCAGCGATTCCCCATCTCAGCCCAGAAAGCAGGTACAACAAGTTTTGTGGTGCCTTTCAGCTGCCTACCGGGGTAGTGTAAAAACTACCAACAGAACTCGTTTCTGGCACCTTCCCCGGTGGAGTTGTGCATGGGGTGTGTTTGGAACATTTTGTCACCAGCCGAGTCCAAAATTCAGGGATTCCCCATCTCAGCCCAGAAAGCAGGTAGAACAAGTTTTGTGGTGCCTTTCAGCTGCCTACCGGGGTAGTGTAAAAACTACCAAGAGAACTCGTTTCTGGCACCTTCCCCGGTGGAGTTGTGCATGGGGTGTGTTTGGAACATTTTGTCACCAGCCGAGTCCAAAATTCAGCGATTCCCCATCTCAGCCCAGAAAGCAGGTAGAACAAGTTTTGTGGTGCCTTTCAGCTGCCTACCGGGGTAGTGTAAAAACTACCAACAGAACTCGTTTCTGGCACCTTCCCCGGTGGAGTTGTGCATGGGGTGTGTTTGGAACATTTTGTCACCAGCCGAGTCCAAAATTCAGCCGTTCCCCATCTCAGCCCAGAAAGCAGGTAGAACAAGTTTTGTGGTGCCTTTCTCTTGCCTACCGGGGTAGTGTAAAAACTACCAACAGAACTCGTTTCTGGCACCTTCCCCGGTGGAGTTGTGCATGGGGTGTGTTTGGAACATTTTGTCACCAGCCGAGTCCAAAAGTCAGCGATTCCCCATCTCAGCCCAGAAAGCAGGTAGAACAAGTTTTGTGGTGCCTTTCAGCTGCCTACCGGGGTAGTGTAAAAACTACCAACAGAACTCGTTTCTGGCACCTTCCCCGGTGGAGTTGTGCATGGGGTGTGTTTGGAACATTTTGTCACCAGCCGAGTCCAAAATTCAGCCGTTCCCCATCTCAGCCCAGAAAGCAGGTAGAACAAGTTTTGTGGTGCCTTTCAGCTGCCTACCGGGGTAGTGTAAAAACTACCAACGGAACTCGATTCTGGCACCTTCCCCGGTGGAGTTGTGCATGGGGTGTGTTTGGAACATTTTGTCACCAGCCGAGTCCAAAATTCAGCGATTCTCCATCTCAGCCCAGAAAGCAGGTAGAACAAGTTTTGTGGTGCCTTTCAGCTGCCTACCGGGGTAGTGTAAAAACTACCAACAGAACTCGTTTCTGGCACCTTCCCCGGTGGAGTTGTGCATGGGGTGTGTTTGGAACATTTTGTCACCAGCCGAGTCCAAAATTCAGCGATTCCCCATCTCAGCCCAGAAAGCAGGTAGAACAAGTTTTGTGGTGCCTTTCAGCTGCCTACCGGGGTAGTGTAAAAACTACCAAGAGAACTCGTTTCTGGCACCTTCCCCGGTGGAGTTGTGCATGGGGTGTGTTTGGAACATTTTGTCACCAGCCGAGTCCAAAATTCAGCGATTCCCCATCTCAGCCCAGAAAGCAGGTAGAACAAGTTTTGTGGTGCCTTTCAGCTGCCTACCGGGGTAGTGTAAAAACTACCAACAGAACTCGTTTCTGGCACCTTCCCCGGTGGAGTTGTGCATGGGGTGTGTTTGGAACATTTTGTCACCAGCCGAGTCCAAAATTCAGCCGTTCCCCATCTCAGCCCAGAAAGCAGGTAGAACAAGTTTTGTGGTGCCTTTCTCTTGCCTACCGGGGTAGTGTAAAAACTACCAACAGAACTCGTTTCTGGCACCTTCCCCGGTGGAGTTGTGCATGGGGTGTGTTTGGAACATTTTGTCACCAGCCGAGTCCAAAAGTCAGCGATTCCCCATCTCAGCCCAGAAAGCAGGTAGAACAAGTTTTGTGGTGCCTTTCAGCTGCCTACCGGGGTAGTGTAAAAACTACCAACAGAACTCGTTTCTGGCACCTTCCCCGGTGGAGTTGTGCATGGGGTGTGTTTGGAACATTTTGTCACCAGCCGAGTCCAAAAGTCAGCGATTCCCCATCTCAGCCCAGAAAGCAGGTAGAACAAGTTTTGTGGTGCCTTTCAGCTGCCTACCGGGGTAGTGTAAAAACTACCAACGGAACTCGATTCTGGCACCTTCCCCGGTGGAGTTGTGCATGGGGTGTGTTTGGAACATTTTGTCACCAGCCAAGTCCAAAATTCAGCGATTCCCCATCTCAGCCCAGAAAGCAGGTAGAACAAGTTTTGTGGTGCCTTTCAGCTGCCTACCGGGGTAGTGTAAAAACTACCAACAGAACTCGTTTCTGGCACCTTCCCCGGTGGAGTTGTGCATGGGGTGTGTTTGGAACATTTTGTCACCAGCCGAGTCCAAAATTCAGCGATTCCCCATCTCAGCCCAGAAAGCAGGTAGAACAAGTTTTGTGGTGCCTTTCAGCTGCCTACCGGGGTAGTGTAAAAACTACCAACAGAACTCGTTTCTGGCACCTTCCCCGGTGGAGTTGTGCATGGGGTGTGTTTGGAACATTTTGTCACCAGCCGAGTCCAAAATTCAGCGATTCCCCATCTCAGCCCAGAAAGCAGGTAGAACAAGTTTTGTGGTGCCTTTCTCTTGCCTACCGGGGTAGTGTAAAAACTACCAACAGAACTCGTTTCTGGCACCTTCCCCGGTGGAGTTGTGCATGGGGTGTGTTTGGAACATTTTGTCACCAGCCGAGTCCAAAATTCAGCGATTCCCCATCTCAGCCCAGAAAGCAGGTACAACAAGTTTTGTGGTGCCTTTCAGCTGCCTACCGGGGTAGTGTAAAAACTACCAACAGAACTCGTTTCTGGCACCTTCCCCGGTGGAGTTGTGCATGGGGTGTGTTTGGAACATTTTGTCAGCAGCCGAGTCGAAAATTCAGCTATTCCCCATCTCAGCCCAGAAAGCAGGTTCAACAAGTTTTGTGGTGCCTTTCAGCTGCCTACCGGGGTAGTGTAAAAACTACCAACAGAACTCGTTTCTGGCACCTTCCCCGGTGGAGTTGTGCATGGGGTGTGTTTGGAACATTTTGTCAGCAGCCGAGTCGAAAATTCAGCGATTCCCCATCTCAGCCCAGAAAGCAGGTAGAACAAGTTTTGTGGTGCCTTTCAGCTGCCTACCGGGGTACTGTAAAAACTACCAAGAGAACTCGTTTCTGGCACCTTCCCCGGTGGAGTTGTGCATGGGGTGTGTTTGGAACATTTTGTCACCAGCCGAGTCCAAAATTCAGCGATTCCCCATCTCAGCCCAGAAAGCAGGTAGAACAAGTTTTGTGGTGCCTTTCTCTTGCCTACCGGGGTAGTGTAAAAACTACCAAGAGAACTCGTTTCTGGCACCTTCCCCGGTGGAGTTGTGCATGGGGTGTGTTTGGAACATTTTGTCACCAGCCGAGTCCAAAATTCAGCCATTCCCCATCTCAGCCCAGAAAGCAGGTAGAACAAGTTTTGTGGTGCCTTTCAGCTGCCTACCGGGGTACTGTAAAAACTACCAAGAGAACTCGTTTCTGGCACCTTCCCCGGTGGAGTTGTGCATGGGGTGTGTTTGGAACATTTTGTCACCAGCCGAGTCCAAAATTCAGCGATTCCCCATCTCAGCCCAGAAAGCAGGTAGAACAAGTTTTGTGGTGCCTTTCTCTTGCCTACCGGGGTAGTGTAAAAACTACCAAGAGAACTCGTTTCTGGCACCTTCCCCGGTGGAGTTGTGCATGGGGTGTGTTTGGAACATTTTGTCACCAGCCGAGTCGAAAATTCAGCGATTCCCCATCTCAGCCCAGAAAGCAGGTAGAACAAGTTTTGTGGTGCCTTTCAGCTGCCTACCGGGGTACTGTAAAAACTACCAAGAGAACTCGTTTCTGGCACCTTCCCCGGTGGAGTTGTGCATGGGGTGTGTTTGGAACATTTTGTCACCAGCCGAGTCCAAAATTCAGCGATTCCCCATCTCAGCCCAGAAAGCAGGTAGAACAAGTTTTGTGGTGCCTTTCAGCTGCCTACCGGGGTAGTGTAAAAACTACCAACAGAACTCGTTTCTGGCACCTTCCCCGGTGGAGTTGTGCATGGGGTGTGTTTGGAACTTTTTGTCACCAGCCGAGTCCAAAATTCAGCGATTCCCCATCTCAGCCCAGAAAGCAGGTAGAACAAGTTTTGTGGTGCCTTTCTCTTGCCTACCGGGGTAGTGTAAAAACTACCAACAGAACTCGTTTCTGGCACCTTCCCCGGTGGAGTTGTGCATGGGGTGTGTTTGGAACATTTTGTCACCAGCCGAGTCCAAAATTCAGCCATTCCCCATCTCAGCCCAGAAAGCAGGTAGAACAAGTTTTGTGGTGCCTTTCAGCTGCCTACCGGGGTACTGTAAAAACTACCAAGAGAACTCGTTTCTGGCACCTTCCCCGGTGGAGTTGTGCATGGGGTGTGTTTGGAACATTTTGTCACCAGCCGAGTCCAAAAGTCAGCGATTCCCCATCTCAGCCCAGAAAGCAGGTAGAACAAGTTTTGTGGTGCCTTTCAGCTGCCTACCGGGGTAGTGTAAAAACTACCAACAGAGCTCGTTTCTGGCACCTTCCCCGGTGGAGTTGTGCATGGGGTGTGTTTGGAACATTTTGTCACCAGCCGAGTCCAAAATTCAGCGATTCTCCATCTCAGCCCAGAAAGCAGGTAGAACAAGTTTTGTGGTGCCTTTCTCTTGCCTACCGGGGTAGTGTAAAAACTACCAACAGAACTCGTTTCTGGCACCTTCCCCGGTGGAGTTGTGCATGGGGTGTGTTTGGAACATTTTGTCACCAGCCGAGTCCAAAATTCAGGGATTCCCCATCTCAGCCCAGAAAGCAGGTAGAACAAGTTTTGTGGTGCCTTTCAGCTGCCTACCGGGGTAGTGTAAAAACTACCAACAGAACTCGTTTCTGGCACCTTCCCCGGTGGAGTTGTGCATGGGGTGTGTTTGGAACATTTTGTCACCAGCCAAGTCCAAAATTCAGCGATTCCCCATCTCAGCCCAGAAAGCAGGTACAACAAGTTTTGTGGTGCCTTTCTCTTGCCTACCGGGGTAGTGTAAAAACTACCAACAGAACTCATTTCTGGCACCTTCCCCGGTGGAGTTGTGCATGGGGTGTGTTTGGAACATTTTGTCAGCAGCCGAGTCCAAAATTCAGCGATTCCCCATCTCAGCCCAGAAAGCAGGTAGAACAAGTTTTGTGGTGCCTTTCTCTTGCCTACCGGGGTAGTGTAAAAACTACCAACAGAACTCGTTTCTGGCACCTTCCCCGGTGGAGTTGTGCATGGGGTGTGTTTGGAACATTTTGTCACCAGCCGAGTCCAAAATTCAGCGATTCTCCACCTCAGCCCAGAAAGCAGGTAGAACAAGTTTTGTGGTGCCTTTCTCTTGCCTACCGGGGTAGTGTAAAAACTACCAACAGAACTCGTTTCTGGCACCTTCCCCGGTGGAGGTGTGCATGGGGTGTGTTTGGAACATTTTGTCACCAGCCGAGTCCAAAATTCAGCGATTCCCCATCTCAGCCCAGAAAGCAGGTAGAACAAGTTTTGTGGTGCCTTTCAGCTGCCTACCGGGGTAGTGCAAAAACTACCAACAGAACTCGTTTCTGGCACCTTCCCCGGTGGAGTTGTGCATGGGGTGTGTTTGGAACATTTTGTCACCAGCCGAGTCCAAAATTCAGCGATTCCCCATCTCAGCCCAGAAAGCAGGTAGAACAAGTTTTGTGGTGCCTTTCAGCTGCCTACCGGGGTAGTGTAAAAACTACCAACAGAACTCGTTTCTGGCACCTTCCCCGGAGGAGTTGTGCATGGGGTGTGTTTGGAACATTTTGTCACCAGCCGAGTCCAAAATTCAGCGATTCCCCATCTCAGCCCAGAAAGCAGGTACAACAAGTTTTGTGGTGCCTTTCAGCTGCCTACCGGGGTAGTGTAAAAACTACCAACAGAACTCGTTTCTGGCACCTTCCCCGGTGGAGTTGTGCATGGGGTGTGTTTGGAACATTTTGTCACCAGCCGAGTCCAAAATTCAGGGATTCCCCATCTCAGCCCAGAAAGCAGGTACAACAAGTTTTGTGGTGCCTTTCAGCTGCCTACCGGGGTAGTGTAAAAACTACCAAGAGAACTCGTTTCTGGCACCTTCCCCGGTGGAGTTGTGCATGGGGTGTGTTTGGAACATTTTGTCACCAGCCGAGTCCAAAATTCAGCGATTCCCCATCTCAGCCCAGAAAGCAGGTAGAACAAGTTTTGTGGTGCCTTTCAGCTGCCTACCGGGGTAGTGTAAAAACTACCAACAGAACTCGTTTCTGGCACCTTCCCCGGTGGAGTTGTGCATGGTGTGTGTTTGGAACATTTTGTCACCAGCCGAGTCCAAAATTCAGCCGTTCCCCATCTCAGCCCAGAAAGCAGGTACAACAAGTTTTGTGGTGCCTTTCAGCTGCCTACCGGGGTAGTGTAAAAACTACCAACAGAACTCGTTTCTGGCACCTTCCCCGGTGGAGTTGTGCATGGGGTGTGTTTGGAACATTTTGTCACCAGCCGAGTCCAAAAGTCAGCGATTCCCCATCTCAGCCCAGAAAGCAGGTAGAACAAGTTTTGTGGTGCCTTTCAGCTGCCTACCGGGGTAGTGTAAAAACTACCAACAGAACTCGTTTCTGGCACCTTCCCCGGTGGAGTTGTGCATGGGGTGTGTTTGGAACATTTTGTCACCAGCCGAGTCCAAAAGTCAGCGATTCCCCATCTCAGCCCAGAAAGCAGGTAGAACAAGTTTTGTGGTGCCTTTCAGCTGCCTACCGGGGTAGTGTAAAAACTACCAACGGAACTCGATTCTGGCACCTTCCCCGGTGGAGTTGTGCATGGGGTGTGTTTGGAACATTTTGTCACCAGCCGAGTCCAAAATTCAGCGATTCCCCATCTCAGCCCAGAAAGCAGGTAGAACAAGTTTTGTGGTGCCTTTCAGCTGCCTACCGGGGTAGTGTAAAAACTACCAACAGAACTCGTTTCTGGCACCTTCCCCGGTGGAGTTGTGCATGGGGTGTGTTTGGAACATTTTGTCACCAGCCGAGTCCAAAATTCAGCGATTCCCCATCTCAGCCCAGAAAGCAGGTAGAACAAGTTTTGTGGTGCCTTTCAGCTGCCTACCGGGGTAGTGTAAAAACTACCAACAGAACTCGTTTCTGGCACCTTCCCCGGAGGAGTTGTGCATGGGGTGTGTTTGGAACATTTTGTCACCAGCCGAGTCCAAAATTCAGCGATTCCCCATCTCAGCCCAGAAAGCAGGTACAACAAGTTTTGTGGTGCCTTTCAGCTGCCTACCGGGGTAGTGTAAAAACTACCAACAGAACTCGTTTCTGGCACCTTCCCCGGTGGAGTTGTGCATGGGGTGTGTTTGGAACATTTTGTCACCAGCCGAGTCCAAAATTCAGGGATTCCCCATCTCAGCCCAGAAAGCAGGTAGAACAAGTTTTGTGGTGCCTTTCAGCTGCCTACCGGGGTAGTGTAAAAACTACCAAGAGAACTCGTTTCTGGCACCTTCCCCGGTGGAGTTGTGCATGGGGTGTGTTTGGAACATTTTGTCACCAGCCGAGTCCAAAATTCAGCGATTCCCCATCTCAGCCCAGAAAGCAGGTAGAACAAGTTTTGTGGTGCCTTTCAGCTGCCTACCGGGGTAGTGTAAAAACTACCAACGGAACTCGATTCTGGCACCTTCCCCGGTGGAGTTGTGCATGGGGTGTGTTTGGAACATTTTGTCACCAGCCGAGTCCAAAATTCAGCGATTCCCCATCTCAGCCCAGAAAGCAGGTAGAACAAGTTTTGTGGTGCCTTTCAGCTGCCTACCGGGGTAGTGTAAAAACTACCAACAGAACTCGTTTCTGGCACCTTCCCCGGTGGAGTTGTGCATGGGGTGTGTTTGGAACATTTTGTCACCAGCCGAGTCCAAAATTCAGCGATTCCCCATCTCAGCCCAGAAAGCAGGTAGAACAAGTTTTGTGGTGCCTTTCAGCTGCCTACCGGGGTAGTGTAAAAACTACCAACAGAACTCGTTTCTGGCACCTTCCCCGGAGGAGTTGTGCATGGGGTGTGTTTGGAACATTTTGTCACCAGCCGAGTCCAAAATTCAGCGATTCCCCATCTCAGCCCAGAAAGCAGGTACAACAAGTTTTGTGGTGCCTTTCAGCTGCCTACCGGGGTAGTGTAAAAACTACCAACAGAACTCGTTTCTGGCACCTTCCCCGGTGGAGTTGTGCATGGGGTGTGTTTGGAACATTTTGTCACCAGCCGAGTCCAAAATTCAGGGATTCCCCATCTCAGCCCAGAAAGCAGGTAGAACAAGTTTTGTGGTGCCTTTCAGCTGCCTACCGGGGTAGTGTAAAAACTACCAACAGAACTCGTTTCTGGCACCTTCCCCGGAGGAGTTGTGCATGGGGTGTGTTTGGAACATTTTGTCACCAGCCGAGTCCAAAATTCAGCGATTCCCCATCTCAGCCCAGAAAGCAGGTACAACAAGTTTTGTGGTGCCTTTCAGCTGCCTACCGGGGTAGTGTAAAAACTACCAACAGAACTCGTTTCTGGCACCTTCCCCGGTGGAGTTGTGCATGGGGTGTGTTTGGAACATTTTGTCACCAGCCGAGTCCAAAATTCAGGGATTCCCCATCTCAGCCCAGAAAGCAGGTAGAACAAGTTTTGTGGTGCCTTTCAGCTGCCTACCGGGGTAGTGTAAAAACTACCAAGAGAACTCGTTTCTGGCACCTTCCCCGGTGGAGTTGTGCATGGGGTGTGTTTGGAACATTTTGTCACCAGCCGAGTCCAAAATTCAGCGATTCCCCATCTCAGCCCAGAAAGCAGGTAGAACAAGTTTTGTGGTGCCTTTCAGCTGCCTACCGGGGTAGTGTAAAAACTACCAACAGAACTCGTTTCTGGCACCTTCCCCGGTGGAGTTGTGCATGGTGTGTGTTTGGAACATTTTGTCACCAGCCGAGTCCAAAATTCAGCCGTTCCCCATCTCAGCCCAGAAAGCAGGTAGAACAAGTTTTGTGGTGCCTTTCTCTTGCCTACCGGGGTAGTGTAAAAACTACCAACAGAACTCGTTTCTGGCACCTTCCCCGGTGGAGTTGTGCATGGGGTGTGTTTGGAACATTTTGTCAGCAGCCGAGTCGAAAATTCAGCGATTCCCCATCTCAGCCCAGAAAGCAGGTAGAACAAGTTTTGTGGTGCCTTTCAGCTGCCTACCGGGGTAGTGTAAAAACTACCAACAGAACTCGTTTCTGGCACCTTCCCCGGTGGAGTTGTGCATGGGGTGTGTTTGGAACATTTTGTCACCAGCCGAGTCCAAAATTCAGCGATTCCCCATCTCAGCCCAGAAAGCAGGTAGAACAAGTTTTGTGGTGCCTTTCAGCTGCCTACCGGGGTAGTGTAAAAACTACCAACGGAACTCGATTCTGGCACCTTCCCCGGTGGAGTTGTGCATGGGGTGTGTTTGGAACATTTTGTCACCAGCCGAGTCCAAAATTCAGCGATTCCCCATCTCAGCCCAGAAAGCAGGTAGAACAAGTTTTGTGGTGCCTTTCAGCTGCCTACCGGGGTAGTGTAAAAACTACCAACAGAACTCGTTTCTGGCACCTTCCCCGGTGGAGTTGTGCATGGGGTGTGTTTGGAACATTTTGTCACCAGCCGAGTCCAAAATTCAGCGATTCCCCATCTCAGCCCAGAAAGCAGGTAGAACAAGTTTTGTGGTGCCTTTCAGCTGCCTACCGGGGTAGTGTAAAAACTACCAACAGAACTCGTTTCTGGCACCTTCCCCGGTGGAGTTGTGCATGGGGTGTGTTTGGAACATTTTGTCACCAGCCGAGTCCAAAATTCAGCGATTCCCCATCTCAGCCCAGAAAGCAGGTAGAACAAGTTTTGTGGTGCCTTTCTCTTGCCTACCGGGGTAGTGTAAAAACTACCAACAGAACTCGTTTCTGGCACCTTCCCCGGTGGAGTTGTGCATGGGGTGTGTTTGGAACATTTTGTCACCAGCCGAGTCCAAAATTCAGCGATTCCCCATCTCAGCCCAGAAAGCAGGTAGAACAAGTTTTGTGGTGCCTTTCAGCTGCCTACCGGGGTAGTGTAAAAACTACCAACAGAACTCGTTTCTGGCACCTTCCCCGGTGGAGTTGTGCATGGGGTGTGTTTGGAACATTTTGTCAGCAGCCGAGTCCAAAATTCAGCTATTCCCCATCTCAGCCCAGAAAGCAGGTACAACAAGTTTTGTGGTGCCTTTCAGCTGCCTACCGGGGTAGTGTAAAAACTACCAACAGAACTCGTTTCTGGCACCTTCCCCGGTGGAGTTGTGCATGGGGTGTGTTTGGAACATTTTGTCACCAGCCGAGTCGAAAATTCAGCGATTCCCCATCTCAGCCCAGAAAGCAGGTAGAACAAGTTTTGTGGTGCCTTTCAGCTGCCTACCGGGGTAGTGTAAAAACTACCAACAGAACTCGTTTCTGGCACCTTCCCCGGTGGAGTTGTGCATGGGGTGTGTTTGGAACATTTTGTCACCAGCCGAGTCCAAAATTCAGCGATTCCCCATCTCAGCCCAGAAAGCAGGTAGAACAAGTTTTGTGGTGCCTTTCAGCTGCCTACCGGGGTAGTGTAAAAACTACCAACAGAACTCGATTCTGGCACCTTCCCCGGTGGAGTTGTGCATGGGGTGTGTTTGGAACATTTTGTCACCAGCCGAGTCCAAAATTCAGCTATTCCCCATCTCAGCCCAGAAAGCAGGTAGAACAAGTTTTGTGGTGCCTTTCTCTTGCCTACCGGGGTAGTGTAAAAACTACCAACAGAACTCGTTTCTGGCACCTTCCCCGGTGGAGTTGTGCATGGGGTGTGTTTGGAACATTTTGTCAGCAGCCGAGTACAAAATTCAGCGATTCCCCATCTCAGCCCAGAAAGCAGGTAGAACAAGTTTTGTGGTGCCTTTCAGCTGCCTACCGGGGTAATGTAAAAACTACCAACAGAACTCGATTCTGGCACCTTCCCCGGTGGAGTTGTGCATGGGGTGTGTTTGGAACATTTTGACACCAGCCGAGTCCAAAATTCAGCCGTTCCCCATCTCAGCCCAGAAAGCAGGTAGAACAAGTTTTGTGGTGCCTTTCAGCTGCCTACCGGGGTAGTGTAAAAACTACCAACAGAACTCGTTTCTGGCACCTTCCCCGGTGGAGTTGTGCATGGGGTGTGTTTGGAACATTTTGTCACCAGCCGAGTCCAAAATTCAGCGATTCTCCATCTCAGCCCAGAAAGCAGGTAGAACAAGTTTTGTGGTGCCTTTCAGCTGCCTACCGGGGTAGTGTAAAAACTACCAAGAGAACTCGTTTCTGGCACCTTCCCCGGTGGAGTTGTGCATGGGGTGTGTTTGGAACATTTTGTCACCAGCCGAGTCCAAAAGTCAGCGATTCCCCATCTCAGCCCAGAAAGCAGGTAGAACAAGTTTTGTGGTGCCTTTCAGCTGCCTACCGGGGTAGTGTAAAAACTACCAACAGAACTCGTTTCTGGCACCTTCCCCGGTGGAGTTGTGCATGGGGTGTGTTTGGAACATTTTGTCACCAGCCGAGTCCAAAATTCAGCGATTCCCCATCTCAGCCCAGAAAGCAGGTAGAACAAGTTTTGTGGTGCCTTTCAGCTGCCTACCGGGGTAGTGTAAAAACTACCAACAGAACTCGATTCTGGCACCTTCCCCGGTGGAGTTGTGCATGGGGTGTGTTTGGAACATTTTGTCACCAGCCGAGTCCAAAATTCAGCGATTCCCCATCTCAGCCCAGAAAGCAGGTAGAACAAGTTTTGTGGTGCCTTTCAGCTGCCTACCGGGGTAGTGTAAAAACTACCAAAAGAACTCGTTTCTGGCACCTTCCCCGGTGGAGTTGTGCATGGGGTGTGTTTGGAACATTTTGTCACCAGCCGAGTCGAAAATTCAGCGATTCTCCATCTCAGCCCAGAAAGCAGGTAGAACAAGTTTTGTGGTGCCTTTCAGCTGCCTACCGGGGTAGTGTAAAAACTACCAACAGAACTCGTTTCTGGCACCTTCCCCGGTGGAGTTGTGCATGGGGTGTGTTTGGAACATTTTGTCACCAGCCAAGTCCAAAATTCAGCGATTCCCCATCTCAGCCCAGAAAGCAGGTAGAACAAGTTTTGTGGTGCCTTTCAGCTGCCTACCGGGGTAGTGTAAAAACTACCAACAGAACTCGTTTCTGGCACCTTCCCCGGTGGAGTTGTGCATGGGGTGTGTTTGGAACATTTTGTCACCAGCCGAGTCCAAAATTCAGCGATTCCCCATCTCAGCCCAGAAAGCAGGTAGAACAAGTTTTGTGGTGCCTTTCAGCTGCCTACCGGGGTAGTGTAAAAACTACCAACAGAACTCGTTTCTGGCACCTTCCCCGGTGGAGTTGTGCATGGGGTGTGTTTGGAACATTTTGTCAGCAGCCGAGTCGAAAATTCAGCGATTCCCCATCTCAGCCCAGAAAGCAGGTAGAACAAGTTTTGTGGTGCCTTTCAGCTGCCTACCGGGGTAGTGTAAAAACTACCAACAGAACTCGTTTCTGGCACCTTCCCCGGTGGAGTTGTGCATGGGGTGTGTTTGGAACATTTTGTCAGCAGCCAAGTCCAAAATTCAGCGATTCCCCATCTCAGCCCAGAAAGCAGGTAGAACAAGTTTTGTGGTGCCTTTCAGCTGCCTACCGGGGTAGTGTAAAAACTACCAACAGAACTCGATTCTGGCACCTTCCCCGGTGGAGTTGTGCATGGGGTGTGTTTGGAACATTTTGTCACCAGCCGAGTCCAAAATTCAGCGATTCCCCATCTCAGCCCAGAAAGCAGGTAGAACAAGTTTTGTGGTGCCTTTCAGCTGCCTACCGGGGTAGTGTAAAAACTACCAACAGAACTCGTTTCTGGCACCTTCCCCGGTGGAGTTGTGCATGGGGTGTGTTTGGAACATTTTGTCACCAGCCAAGTCCAAAATTCAGCTATTCCCCATCTCAGCCCAGAAAGCAGGTACAACAAGTTTTGTGGTGCCTTTCTCTTGCCTACCGGGGTACTGTAAAAACTACCAACAGAACTCGTTTCTGGCACCTTCCCCGGTGGAGGTGTGCATGGGGTGTGTTTGGAACATTTTGTCAGCAGCCGAGTCCAAAAGTCAGCGATTCCCCATCTCAGCCCAGAAAGCAGGTAGAACAAGTTTTGTGGTGCCTTTCAGCTGCCTACCGGGGTAGTGTAAAAACTACCAACAGAACTCGATTCTGGCACCTTCCCCGGTGGAGTTGTGCATGGGGTGTGTTTGGAACATTTTGTCACCAGCCGAGTCCAAAATTCAGCCGTTCCCCATCTCAGCCCAGAAAGCAGGTAGAACAAGTTTTGTGGTGCCTTTCAGCTGCCTACCGGGGTAGTGTAAAAACTACCAACAGAACTCGTTTCTGGCACCTTCCCCGGTGGAGTTGTGCATGGGGTGTGTTTGGAACATTTTGTCACCAGCCGAGTCCAAAATTCAGCGATTCTCCATCTCAGCCCAGAAAGCAGGTAGAACAAGTTTTGTGGTGCCTTTCTCTTGCCTACCGGGGTAGTGTAAAAACTACCAACAGAACTCGTTTCTGGCACCTTCCCCGGTGGAGTTGTGCATGGGGTGTGTTTGGAACATTTTGTCACCAGCCGAGTCCAAAAGTCAGCGATTCCCCATCTCAGCCCAGAAAGCAGGTAGAACAAGTTTTGTGGTGCCTTTCAGCTGCCTACCGGGGTAGTGTAAAAACTACCAACAGAACTCGTTTCTGGCACCTTCCCCGGTGGAGTTGTGCATGGGGTGTGTTTGGAACATTTTGTCACCAGCCGAGTCCAAAATTCAGCGATTCCCCATCTCAGCCCAGAAAGCAGGTAGAACAAGTTTTGTGGTGCCTTTCAGCTGCCTACCGGGGTAGTGTAAAAACTACCAAAAGAACTCGTTTCTGGCACCTTCCCCGGTGGAGTTGTGCATGGGGTGTGTTTGGAACATTTTGTCACCAGCCGAGTCCAAAATTCAGCGATTCTCCATCTCAGCCCAGAAAGCAGGTAGAACAAGTTTTGTGGTGCCTTTCTCTTGCCTACCGGGGTAGTGTAAAAACTACCAACAGAACTCGTTTCTGGCACCTTCCCCGGTGGAGTTGTGCATGGGGTGTGTTTGGAACATTTTGTCACCAGCCGAGTCCAAAAGTCAGCGATTCCCCATCTCAGCCCAGAAAGCAGGTAGAACAAGTTTTGTGGTGCCTTTCAGCTGCCTACCGGGGTAGTGTAAAAACTACCAACAGAACTCGTTTCTGGCACCTTCCCCGGTGGAGTTGTGCATGGGGTGTGGTTTGGAACATTTTGTCACCAGCCAAGTCCAAAATTCAGCGATTCCCCATCTCAGCCCAGAAAGCAGGTAGAACAAGTTTTGTGGTGCCTTTCAGCTGCCTACCGGGGTAGTGTAAAAACTACCAACAGAACTCGTTTCTGGCACCTTCCCCGGTGGAGTTGTGCATGGGGTGTGTTTGGAACATTTTGTCACCAGCCGAGTCCAAAATTCAGCCGTTCCCCATCTCAGCCCAGAAAGCAGGTAGAACAAGTTTTGTGGTGCCTTTCTCTTGCCTACCGGGGTAGTGTAAAAACTACCAACGGAACTCGATTCTGGCACCTTCCCCGGTGGAGTTGTGCATGGGGTGTGTTTGGAACATTTTGTCACCAGCCGAGTCCAAAATTCAGCCGTTCCCCATCTCAGCCCAGAAAGCAGGTAGAACAAGTTTTGTGGTGCCTTTCAGCTGCCTACCGGGGTAGTGTAAAAACTACCAACAGAACTCGTTTCTGGCACCTTCCCCGGTGGAGTTGTGCATGGGGTGTGTTTGGAACATTTTGTCACCAGCCGAGTCCAAAATTCAGCCGTTCCCCATCTCAGCCCAGAAAGCAGGTAGAACAAGTTTTGTGGTGCCTTTCTCTTGCCTACCGGGGTAGTGTAAAAACTACCAACGGAACTCGATTCTGGCACCTTCCCCGGTGGAGTTGTGCATGGGGTGTGTTTGGAACATTTTGTTACCAGCCGAGTCCAAAATTCAGCCGTTCCCCATCTCAGCCCAGAAAGCAGGTAGAACAAGTTTTGTGGTGCCTTTCAGCTGCCTACCGGGGTAGTGTAAAAACTACCAACAGAACTCGTTTCTGGCACCTTCCCCGGTGGAGTTGTGCATGGGGTGTGTTTGGAACATTTTGTCACCAGCCGAGTCCAAAATTCAGCGATTCCCCATCTCAGCCCAGAAAGCAGGTAGAACAAGTTTTGTGGTGCCTTTCAGCTGCCTACCGGGGTAGTGTAAAAACTACCAACAGAACTTGTTTCTGGCACCTTCCCCGGTGGAGTTGTGCATGGGGTGTGCCTTGCAACATTTTGTCTACAGCCGAGTCCAAAATTCAGCGGTTCCCCATCTCAGCCCAGAAATCAGGTAGAACAAGTTTTGTGGTGCCTTTCAGCTGCCTACCGGGGTAGTGTAAAAACTACCCACAGAACTCGTTTCTGGCACCTTCCCCGGTGGAGTTGTGCATGGGGTGTGTTTGGAACATTTTGTCACCAGCCAAGTCCAAAATTCAGCTATTCCCCATCTCAGCCCAGAAAGCAGGTAGAACAAGTTTTGTGGTGCCTTTCAGCTGCCTACCGGGGTAGTGTAAAAACTACCAACAGAACTCGTTTCTGGCACCTTCCCCGGTGGAGTTGTGCATGGGGTGTGTTTGGAACATTTTGTCACCAGCCGAGTCCAAAATTCAGCCGTTCCCCATCTCAGCCCAGAAAGCAGGTAGAACAAGTTTTGTGGTGCCTTTCTCTTGCCTACCGGGGTAGTGTAAAAACTACCAACGGAACTCGTTTCTGGCACCTTCCCCGGTGGAGTTGTGCATGGGGTGTGTTTGGAACATTTTGTCACCAGCCGAGTCCAAAATTCAGCCGTTCCCCATCTCAGCCCAGAAAGCAGGTACAACAAGTTTTGTGGTGCCTTTCAGCTGCCTACCGGGGTAGTGTAAAAACTACCAACAGAACTCGTTTCTGGCACCTTCCCCGGTGGAGTTGTGCATGGGGTGTGTTTGGAACATTTTGTCACCAGCCGAGTCCAAAATTCAGCGATTCCCCATCTCAGCCCAGAAAGCAGGTAGAACAAGTTTTGTGGTGCCTTTCAGCTGCCTACCGGGGTAGTGTAAAAACTACCAACAGAACTCGTTTCTGGCACCTTCCCCGGTGGAGTTGTGCATGGGGTGTGTTTGGAACATTTTGTCACCAGCCGAGTCCAAAATTCAGCCGTTCCCCATCTCAGCCCAGAAAGCAGGTACAACAAGTTTTGTGGTGCCTTTCAGCTGCCTACCGGGGTAGTGTAAAAACTACCAAGAGAACTCGTTTCTGGCACCTTCCCCGGTGGAGTTGTGCATGGGGTGTGTTTGGAACATTTTGTCAGCAGCCGAGTCCAAAATTCAGCGATTCCCCATCTCAGCCCAGAAAGCAGGTAGAACAAGTTTTGTGGTGCCTTTCAGCTGCCTACCGGGGTAGTGTAAAAACTACCAACAGAACTCGTTTCTGGCACCTTCCCCGGTGGAGTTGTGCATGGGGTGTGTTTGGAACATTTTGTCACCAGCCGAGTCCAAAATTCAGCCGTTCCCCATCTCAGCCCAGAAAGCAGGTACAACAAGTTTTGTGGTGCCTTTCAGCTGCCTACCGGGGTAGTGTAAAAACTACCAACGGAACTCGTTTCTGGCACCTTCCCCGGTGGAGTTGTGCATGGGGTGTGTTTGGAACATTTTGTCACCAGCCGAGTCCAAAATTCAGCGATTCCCCATCTCAGCCCAGAAAGCAGGTAGAACAAGTTTTGTGGTGCCTTTCAGCTGCCTACCGGGGTAGTGTAAAAACTACCAACAGAACTCGTTTCTGGCACCTTCCCCGGTGGAGTTGTGCATGGGGTGTGTTTGGAACATTTTGTCACCAGCCGAGTCCAAAATTCAGCGATTCCCCATCTCAGCCCAGAAAGCAGGTAGAACAAGTTTTGTGGTGCCTTTCAGCTGCCTACCGGGGTAGTGTAAAAACTACCAACAGAACTCGTTTCTGGCACCTTCCCCGGTGGAGTTGTGCATGGGGTGTGTTTGGAACATTTTGTCACCAGCCAAGTCCAAAATTCAGCTATTCCCCATCTCAGCCCAGAAAGCAGGTACAACAAGTTTTGTGGTGCCTTTCTCTTGCCTACCGGGGTACTGTAAAAACTACCAACAGAACTCGTTTCTGGCACCTTCCCCGGTGGAGTTGTGCATGGGGTGTGTTTGGAACATTTTGTCACCAGCCGAGTCCAAAATTCAGCGATTCCCCATCTCAGCCCAGAAAGCAGGTAGAACAAGTTTTGTGGTGCCTTTCAGCTGCCTACCGGGGTAGTGTAAAAACTACCAACAGAACTCGTTTCTGGCACCTTCCCCGGTGGAGTTGTGCATGGGGTGTGTTTGGAACATTTTGTCACCAGCCGAGTCCAAAATTCAGCGATTCCCCATCTCAGCCCAGAAAGCAGGTAGAACAAGTTTTGTGGTGCCTTTCAGCTGCCTACCGGGGTAGTGTAAAAACTACCAACAGAACTCGTTTCTGGCACCTTCCCCGGTGGAGTTGTGCATGGGGTGTGTTTGGAACATTTTGTCACCAGCCGAGTCCAAAATTCAGCGATTCCCCATCTCAGCCCAGAAAGCAGGTAGAACAAGTTTTGTGGTGCCTTTCAGCTGCCTACCGGGGTAGTGTAAAAACTACCAACAGAACTCGTTTCTGGCACCTTCCCCGGTGGAGTTGTGCATGGGGTGTGTTTGGAACATTTTGTCACCAGCCGAGTCCAAAAGTCAGCGATTCCCCATCTCAGCCCAGAAAGCAGGTAGAACAAGTTTTGTGGTGCCTTTCAGCTGCCTACCGGGGTAGTGTAAAAACTACCAACAGAACTCGTTTCTGGCACCTTCCCCGGTGGAGTTGTGCATGGGGTGTGTTTGGAACATTTTGTCACCAGCCGAGTCCAAAATTCAGCGATTCCCCATCTCAGCCCAGAAAGCAGGTAGAACAAGTTTTGTGGTGCCTTTCAGCTGCCTACCGGGGTAGTGTAAAAACTACCAACAGAACTCGTTTCTGGCACCTTCCCCGGTGGAGCTGTGCATGGGGTGTGTTTGGAACATTTTGTCACCAGCCGAGTCGAAAATTCAGCGATTCCCCATCTCAGCCCAGAAAGCAGGTAGAACAAGTTTTGTGGTGCCTTTCAGCTGCCTACCGGGGTAGTGTAAAAACTACCAACAGAACTCGTTTCTGGCACCTTCCCCGGTGGAGTTGTGCATGGGGTGTGTTTGGAACATTTTGTCACCAGCCAAGTCCAAAATTCAGCTATTCCCCATCTCAGCCCAGAAAGCAGGTACAACAAGTTTTGTGGTGCCTTTCAGCTGCCTACCGGGGTAGTGTAAAAACTACCAACAGAACTCGTTTCTGGCACCTTCCCCGGTGGAGTTGTGCATGGGGTGTGTTTGGAACATTTTGTCACCAGCCGAGTCCAAAATTCAGCCGTTCCCCACCTCAGCCCAGAAAGCAGGTACAACAAGTTTTGTGGTGCCTTTCTCTTGCCTACCGGGGTAGTGTAAAAACTACCAACAGAACTCGTTTCTGGCACCTTCCCCGGTGGAGTTGTGCATGGGGTGTGTTTGGAACATTTTGTCACCAGCCGAGTCCAAAAGTCAGCGATTCCCCATCTCAGCCCAGAAAGCAGGTAGAACAAGTTTTGTGGTGCCTTTCAGCTGCCTACCGGGGTAGTGTAAAAACTACCAACAGAACTCGTTTCTGGCACCTTCCCCGGTGGAGTTGTGCATGGGGTGTGTTTGGAACATTTTGTCACCAGCCGAGTCCAAAATTCAGCCGTTCCCCATCTCAGCCCAGAAAGCAGGTACAACAAGTTTTGTGGTGCCTTTCAGCTGCCTACCGGGGTAGTGTAAAAACTACCAAGAGAACTCGTTTCTGGCACCTTCCCCGGTGGAGTTGTGCATGGGGTGTGTTTGGAACATTTTGTCACCAGCCGAGTCCAAAATTCAGCTATTCCCCATCTCAGCCCAGAAAGCAGGTACAACAAGTTTTGTGGTGCCTTTCTCTTGCCTACCGGGGTAGTGTAAAAACTACCAACAGAACTCGTTTCTGGCACCTTCCCCGGTGGAGTTGTGCATGGGGTGTGTTTGGAACATTTTGTCACCAGCCGAGTCCAAAATTCAGCGATTCCCCATCTCAGCCCAGAAAGCAGGTAGAACAAGTTTTGTGGTGCCTTTCTCTTGCCTACCGGGGTAGTGTAAAAACTACCAACGGAACTCGTTTCTGGCACCTTCCCCGGTGGAGTTGTGCATGGGGTGTGTTTGGAACATTATGTCACCAGCCGAGTCCAAAATTCAGCGATTCCCCATCTCAGCCCAGAAAGCAGGTAGAACAAGTTTTGTGGTGCCTTTCAGCTGCCTACCGGGGTAGTGTAAAAACTACCAAGAGAACTCGTTTCTGGCACCTTCCCCGGTGGAGTTGTGCATGGGGTGTGTTTGGAACATTTTGTCACCAGCCGAGTCCAAAAGTCAGCGATTCCCCATCTCAGCCCAGAAAGCAGGTAGAACAAGTTTTGTGGTGCCTTTCAGCTGCCTACCGGGGTAGTGTAAAAACTACCAACAGAACTCGTTTCTGGCACCTTCCCCGGTGGAGTTGTGCATGGGGTGTGTTTGGAACATTTTGTCACCAGCCGAGTCCAAAATTCAGCCGTTCCCCATCTCAGCCCAGAAAGCAGGTAGAACAAGTTTTGTGGTGCCTTTCAGCTGCCTACCGGGGTAGTGTAAAAACTACCAACAGAACTCGTTTCTGGCACCTTCCCCGGTGGAGTTGTGCATGGGGTGTGTTTGGAACATTTTGTCACCAGCCGAGTCCAAAAGTCAGCGATTCCCCATCTCAGCCCAGAAAGCAGGTAGAACAAGTTTTGTGGTGCCTTTCAGCTGCCTACCGGGGTAGTGTAAAAACTACCAACAGAACTCGTTTCTGGCACCTTCCCCGGTGGAGTTGTGCATGGGGTGTGTTTGGAACATTTTGTCACCAGCCGAGTCCAAAATTCAGGGATTCCCCATCTCAGCCCAGAAAGCAGGTAGAACAAGTTTTGTGGTGCCTTTCAGCTGCCTACCGGGGTAGTGTAAAAACTACCAACAGAACTCGTTTCTGGCACCTTCCCCGGTGGAGCTGTGCATGGGGTGTGTTTGGAACATTTTGTCACCAGCCGAGTCGAAAATTCAGCGATTCCCCATCTCAGCCCAGAAAGCAGGTAGAACAAGTTTTGTGGTGCCTTTCAGCTGCCTACCGGGGTAGTGTAAAAACTACCAACAGAACTCGTTTCTGGCACCTTCCCCGGTGGAGTTGTGCATGGGGTGTGTTTGGAACATTTTGTCACCAGCCAAGTCCAAAATTCAGCTATTCCCCATCTCAGCCCAGAAAGCAGGTAGAACAAGTTTTGTGGTGCCTTTCAGCTGCCTACCGGGGTAGTGTAAAAACTACCAACAGAACTCGTTTCTGGCACCTTCCCCGGTGGAGTTGTGCATGGGGTGTGTTTGGAACATTTTGTCACCAGCCGAGTCCAAAATTCAGCCGTTCCCCATCTCAGCCCAGAAAGCAGGTAGAACAAGTTTTGTGGTGCCTTTCAGCTGCCTACCGGGGTAGTGTAAAAACTACCAACGGAACTCGTTTCTGGCACCTTCCCCGGTGGAGTTGTGCATGGGGTGTGTTTGGAACATTTTGTTACCAGCCGAGTCCAAAATTCAGCCGTTCCCCATCTCAGCCCAGAAAGCAGGTAGAACAAGTTTTGTGGTGCCTTTCAGCTGCCTACCGGGGTAGTGTAAAAACTACCAACAGAACTCATTTCTGGCACCTTCCCCGGTGGAGTTGTGCATGGGGTGTGTTTGGAACATTTTGTCACCAGCCGAGTCCAAAATTCAGCGATTCCCCATCTCAGCCCAGAAAGCAGGTAGAACAAGTTTTGTGGTGCCTTTCAGCTGCCTACCGGGGTAGTGTAAAAACTACCCACAGAACTCGTTTCTGGCACCTTCCCCGGTGGAGTTGTGCATGGGGTGTGTTTGGAACATTTTGTCACCAGCCAAGTCCAAAATTCAGCTATTCCCCATCTCAGCCCAGAAAGCAGGTAGAACAAGTTTTGTGGTGCCTTTCAGCTGCCTACCGGGGTAGTGTAAAAACTACCAACAGAACTCGTTTCTGGCACCTTCCCCGGTGGAGTTGTGCATGGGGTGTGTTTGGAACATTTTGTCACCAGCCGAGTCCAAAATTCAGCCGTTCCCCATCTCAGCCCAGAAAGCAGGTACAACAAGTTTTGTGGTGCCTTTCAGCTGCCTACCGGGGTAGTGTAAAAACTACCAAGAGAACTCGTTTCTGGCACCTTCCCCGGTGGAGTTGTGCATGGGGTGTGTTTGGAACATTTTGTCACCAGCCGAGTCCAAAATTCAGCGATTCCCCATCTCAGCCCAGAAAGCAGGTAGAACAAGTTTTGTGGTGCCTTTCAGCTGCCTACCGGGGTAGTGTAAAAACTACCAACAGAACTCGTTTCTGGCACCTTCCCCGGTGGAGTTGTGCATGGGGTGTGTTTGGAACATTTTGTCACCAGCCGAGTCCAAAATTCAGCGATTCCCCATCTCAGCCCAGAAAGCAGGTAGAACAAGTTTTGTGGTGCCTTTCAGCTGCCTACCGGGGTAGTGTAAAAACTACCAACGGAACTCGTTTCTGGCACCTTCCCCGGTGGAGTTGTGCATGGGGTGTGTTTGGAACATTTTGTCACCAGCCGAGTCCAAAATTCAGCGATTCCCCATCTCAGCCCAGAAAGCAGGTAGAACAAGTTTTGTGGTGCCTTTCAGCTGCCTACCGGGGTAGTGTAAAAACTACCAAAAGAACTCGTTTCTGGCACCTTCCCCGGTGGAGTTGTGCATGGGGTGTGTTTGGAACATTTTGTCACCAGCCGAGTCGAAAATTCAGCGATTCCCCATCTCAGCCCAGAAAGCAGGTAGAACAAGTTTTGTGGTGCCTTTCTCTTGCCTACCGGGGTAGTGTAAAAACTACCAACAGAACTCGTTTCTGGCACCTTCCCCGGTGGAGTTGTGCATGGGGTGTGTTTGGAACATTTTGTCACCAGCCGAGTCCAAAATTCAGCGATTCCCCATCTCAGCCCAGAAAGCAGGTACAACAAGTTTTGTGGTGCCTTTCTCTTGCCTACCGGGGTAGTGTAAAAACTACCAACAGAACTCGTTTCTGGCACCTTCCCCGGTGGAGTTGTGCATGGGGTGTGTTTGGAACATTTTGTCACCAGCCGAGTCCAAAATTCAGCCGTTCCCCATCTCAGCCCAGAAAGCAGGTAGAACAAGTTTTGTGGTGCCTTTCTCTTGCCTACTGGGGTAGTGTAAAAACTACCAACGGAACTCGTTTCTGGCACCTTCCCCGGTGGAGTTGTGCATGGGGTGTGTTTGGAACATTTTGTCACCAGCCGAGTCCAAAATTCAGCCGTTCCCCATCTCAGCCCAGAAAGCAGGTAGAACAAGTTTTGTGGTGCCTTTCAGCTGCCTACCGGGGTACTGTAAAAACTACCAACAGAACTCGTTTCTGGCACCTTCCCCGGTGGAGTTGTGCATGGGGTGTGTTTGGAACATTTTGTCACCAGCCGAGTCCAAAATTCAGCGATTCCCCATCTCAGCCCAGAAAGCAGGTAGAACAAGTTTTGTGGTGCCTTTCAGCTGCCTACCGGGGTAGTGTAAAAACTACCAACAGAACTCGTTTCTGGCACCTTCCCCGGTGGAGTTGTGCATGGGGTGTGTTTGGAACATTTTGTCACCAGCCGAGTCCAAAATTCAGCCGTTCCCCATCTCAGCCCAGAAAGCAGGTACAACAAGTTTTGTGGTGCCTTTCAGCTGCCTACCGGGGTAGTGTAAAAACTACCAACAGAACTCGTTTCTGGCACCTTCCCCGGTGGAGTTGTGCATGGGGTGTGTTTGGAACATTTTGTCACCAGCCGAGTCCAAAATTCAGCGATTCCCCATCTCAGCCCAGAAAGCAGGTAGAACAAGTTTTGTGGTGCCTTTCAGCTGCCTACCGGGGTAGTGTAAAAACTACCAACAGAACTCGTTTCTGGCACCTTCCCCGGTGGAGTTGTGCATGGGGTGTGTTTGGAACATTTTGTCACCAGCCGAGTCCAAAATTCAGCGATTCCCCATCTCAGCCCAGAAAGCAGGTAGAACAAGTTTTGTGGTGCCTTTCAGCTGCCTACCGGGGTAGTGTAAAAACTACCAACAGAACTCGTTTCTGGCACCTTCCCCGGTGGAGTTGTGCATGGGGTGTGTTTGGAACATTTTGTCACCAGCCGAGTCCAAAATTCAGCGATTCCCCATCTCAGCCCAGAAAGCAGGTAGAACAAGTTTTGTGGTGCCTTTCAGCTGCCTACCGGGGTAGTGTAAAAACTACCAACAGAACTCGTTTCTGGCACCTTCCCCGGTGGAGTTGTGCATGGGGTGTGTTTGGAACATTTTGTCACCAGCCGAGTCCAAAATTCAGCCGTTCCCCATCTCAGCCCAGAAAGCAGGTAGAACAAGTTTTGTGGTGCCTTTCAGCTGCCTACCGGGGTAGTGTAAAAACTACCAACAGAACTCGTTTCTGGCACCTTCCCCGGTGGAGTTGTGCATGGGGTGTGTTTGGAACATTTTGTCACCAGCCGAGTCCAAAAGTCAGCGATTCCCCATCTCAGCCCAGAAAGCAGGTAGAACAAGTTTTGTGGTGCCTTTCAGCTGCCTACCGGGGTAGTGTAAAAACTACCAACAGAACTCGTTTCTGGCACCTTCCCCGGTGGAGTTGTGCATGGGGTGTGTTTGGAACATTTTGTCACCAGCCGAGTCCAAAATTCAGCGATTCCCCATCTCAGCCCAGAAAGCAGGTAGAACAAGTTTTGTGGTGCCTTTCAGCTGCCTACCGGGGTAGTGTAAAAACTACCAACAGAACTCGTTTCTGGCACCTTCCCCGGTGGAGCTGTGCATGGGGTGTGTTTGGAACATTTTGTCACCAGCCGAGTCGAAAATTCAGCGATTCCCCATCTCAGCCCAGAAAGCAGGTAGAACAAGTTTTGTGGTGCCTTTCAGCTGCCTACCGGGGTAGTGTAAAAACTACCAACAGAACTCGTTTCTGGCACCTTCCCCGGTGGAGTTGTGCATGGGGTGTGTTTGGAACATTTTGTCACCAGCCAAGTCCAAAATTCAGCTATTCCCCATCTCAGCCCAGAAAGCAGGTACAACAAGTTTTGTGGTGCCTTTCAGCTGCCTACCGGGGTAGTGTAAAAACTACCAACAGAACTCGTTTCTGGCACCTTCCCCGGTGGAGTTGTGCATGGGGTGTGTTTGGAACATTTTGTCACCAGCCGAGTCCAAAATTCAGCCGTTCCCCACCTCAGCCCAGAAAGCAGGTACAACAAGTTTTGTGGTGCCTTTCTCTTGCCTACCGGGGTAGTGTAAAAACTACCAACAGAACTCGTTTCTGGCACCTTCCCCGGTGGAGTTGTGCATGGGGTGTGTTTGGAACATTTTGTCACCAGCCGAGTCGAAAAGTCAGCGATTCCCCATCTCAGCCCAGAAAGCAGGTAGAACAAGTTTTGTGGTGCCTTTCAGCTGCCTACCGGGGTAGTGTAAAAACTACCAACAGAACTCGTTTCTGGCACCTTCCCCGGTGGAGTTGTGCATGGGGTGTGTTTGGAACATTTTGTCACCAGCCGAGTCCAAAATTCAGCCGTTCCCCATCTCAGCCCAGAAAGCAGGTACAACAAGTTTTGTGGTGCCTTTCAGCTGCCTACCGGGGTAGTGTAAAAACTACCAAGAGAACTCGTTTCTGGCACCTTCCCCGGTGGAGTTGTGCATGGGGTGTGTTTGGAACATTTTGTCACCAGCCGAGTCCAAAATTCAGCTATTCCCCATCTCAGCCCAGAAAGCAGGTACAACAAGTTTTGTGGTGCCTTTCTCTTGCCTACCGGGGTAGTGTAAAAACTACCAACAGAACTCGTTTCTGGCACCTTCCCCGGTGGAGTTGTGCATGGGGTGTGTTTGGAACATTTTGTCACCAGCCGAGTCCAAAATTCAGCGATTCCCCATCTCAGCCCAGAAAGCAGGTAGAACAAGTTTTGTGGTGCCTTTCTCTTGCCTACCGGGGTAGTGTAAAAACTACCAACGGAACTCGTTTCTGGCACCTTCCCCGGTGGAGTTGTGCATGGGGTGTGTTTGGAACATTATGTCACCAGCCGAGTCCAAAATTCAGCGATTCCCCATCTCAGCCCAGAAAGCAGGTAGAACAAGTTTTGTGGTGCCTTTCAGCTGCCTACCGGGGTAGTGTAAAAACTACCAAGAGAACTCGTTTCTGGCACCTTCCCCGGTGGAGTTGTGCATGGGGTGTGTTTGGAACATTTTGTCACCAGCCGAGTCCAAAATTCAGGGATTCCCCATCTCAGCCCAGAAAGCAGGTAGAACAAGTTTTGTGGTGCCTTTCAGCTGCCTACCGGGGTAGTGTAAAAACTACCAACAGAACTCGTTTCTGGCACCTTCCCCGGTGGAGTTGTGCATGGGGTGTGTTTGGAACATTTTGTCACCAGCCGAGTCCAAAATTCAGCCGTTCCCCATCTCAGCCCAGAAAGCAGGTAGAACAAGTTTTGTGGTGCCTTTCAGCTGCCTACCGGGGTAGTGTAAAAACTACCAACAGAACTCGTTTCTGGCACCTTCCCCGGTGGAGTTGTGCATGGGGTGTGTTTGGAACATTTTGTCACCAGCCGAGTCCAAAAGTCAGCGATTCCCCATCTCAGCCCAGAAAGCAGGTAGAACAAGTTTTGTGGTGCCTTTCAGCTGCCTACCGGGGTAGTGTAAAAACTACCAACAGAACTCGTTTCTGGCACCTTCCCCGGTGGAGTTGTGCATGGGGTGTGTTTGGAACATTTTGTCACCAGCCGAGTCCAAAATTCAGGGATTCCCCATCTCAGCCCAGAAAGCAGGTACAACAAGTTTTGTGGTGCCTTTCAGCTGCCTACCGGGGTAGTGTAAAAACTACCAACAGAACTCGTTTCTGGCACCTTCCCCGGTGGAGCTGTGCATGGGGTGTGTTTGGAACATTTTGTCACCAGCCGAGTCGAAAATTCAGCGATTCCCCATCTCAGCCCAGAAAGCAGGTAGAACAAGTTTTGTGGTGCCTTTCAGCTGCCTACCGGGGTAGTGTAAAAACTACCAACAGAACTCGTTTCTGGCACCTTCCCCGGTGGAGTTGTGCATGGGGTCTGTTTGGAACATTTTGTCACCAGCCAAGTCCAAAATTCAGCTATTCCCCATCTCAGCCCAGAAAGCAGGTAGAACAAGTTTTGTGGTGCCTTTCAGCTGCCTACCGGGGTAGTGTAAAAACTACCAACAGAACTCGTTTCTGGCACCTTCCCCGGTGGAGTTGTGCATGGGGTGTGTTTGGAACATTTTGTCACCAGCCGAGTCCAAAATTCAGCCGTTCCCCATCTCAGCCCAGAAAGCAGGTAGAACAAGTTTTGTGGTGCCTTTCAGCTGCCTACCGGGGTAGTGTAAAAACTACCAACGGAACTCGTTTCTGGCACCTTCCCCGGTGGAGTTGTGCATGGGGTGTGTTTGGAACATTTTGTTACCAGCCGAGTCCAAAATTCAGCCGTTCCCCATCTCAGCCCAGAAAGCAGGTAGAACAAGTTTTGTGGTGCCTTTCAGCTGCCTACCGGGGTAGTGTAAAAACTACCAACAGAACTCATTTCTGGCACCTTCCCCGGTGGAGGTGTGCATGGGGTGTGTTTGGAACATTTTGTCACCAGCCGAGTCCAAAATTCAGCGATTCCCCATCTCAGCCCAGAAAGCAGGTAGAACAAGTTTTGTGGTGCCTTTCAGCTGCCTACCGGGGTAGTGTAAAAACTACCCACAGAACTCGTTTCTGGCACCTTCCCCGGTGGAGTTGTGCATGGGGTGTGTTTGGAACATTTTGTCACCAGCCAAGTCCAAAATTCAGCTATTCCCCATCTCAGCCCAGAAAGCAGGTAGAACAAGTTTTGTGGTGCCTTTCAGCTGCCTACCGGGGTAGTGTAAAAACTACCAACAGAACTCGTTTCTGGCACCTTCCCCGGTGGAGTTGTGCATGGGGTGTGTTTGGAACATTTTGTCACCAGCCGAGTCCAAAATTCAGCCGTTCCCCATCTCAGCCCAGAAAGCAGGTACAACAAGTTTTGTGGTGCCTTTCAGCTGCCTACCGGGGTAGTGTAAAAACTACCAAGAGAACTCGTTTCTGGCACCTTCCCCGGTGGAGTTGTGCATGGGGTGTGTTTGGAACATTTTGTCACCAGCCGAGTCCAAAATTCAGCGATTCCCCATCTCAGCCCAGAAAGCAGGTAGAACAAGTTTTGTGGTGCCTTTCAGCTGCCTACCGGGGTAGTGTAAAAACTACCAACAGAACTCGTTTCTGGCACCTTCCCCGGTGGAGTTGTGCATGGGGTGTGTTTGGAACATTTTGTCACCAGCCGAGTCCAAAATTCAGCGATTCCCCATCTCAGCCCAGAAAGCAGGTAGAACAAGTTTTGTGGTGCCTTTCAGCTGCCTACCGGGGTAGTGTAAAAACTACCAACGGAACTCGTTTCTGGCACCTTCCCCGGTGGAGTTGTGCATGGGGTGTGTTTGGAACATTTTGTCACCAGCCGAGTCCAAAATTCAGCGATTCCCCATCTCAGCCCAGAAAGCAGGTAGAACAAGTTTTGTGGTGCCTTTCAGCTGCCTACCGGGGTAGTGTAAAAACTACCAAAAGAACTCGTTTCTGGCACCTTCCCCGGTGGAGTTGTGCATGGGGTGTGTTTGGAACATTTTGTCACCAGCCGAGTCGAAAATTCAGCGATTCCCCATCTCAGCCCAGAAAGCAGGTAGAACAAGTTTTGTGGTGCCTTTCTCTTGCCTACCGGGGTAGTGTAAAAACTACCAACAGAACTCGTTTCTGGCACCTTCCCCGGTGGAGTTGTGCATGGGGTGTGTTTGGAACATTTTGTCACCAGCCAAGTCCAAAATTCAGCTATTCCCCATCTCAGCCCAGAAAGCAGGTACAACAAGTTTTGTGGTGCCTTTCTCTTGCCTACCGGGGTAGTGTAAAAACTACCAACGGAACTCGTTTCTGGCACCTTCCCCGGTGGAGTTGTGCATGGGGTGTGTTTGGAACATTTTGTCACCAGCCGAGTCCAAAATTCAGCCGTTCCCCATCTCAGCCCAGAAAGCAGGTACAACAAGTTTTGTGGTGCCTTTCAGCTGCCTACCGGGGTAGTGTAAAAACTACCAACAGAACTCGTTTCTGGCACCTTCCCCGGTGGAGTTGTGCATGGGGTGTGTTTGGAACATTTTGTCACCAGCCGAGTCCAAAATTCAGCGATTCCCCATCTCAGCCCAGAAAGCAGGTAGAACAAGTTTTGTGGTGCCTTTCAGCTGCCTACCGGGGTAGTGTAAAAACTACCAACAGAACTCGTTTCTGGCACCTTCCCCGGTGGAGTTGTGCATGGGGTGTGTTTGGAACATTTTGTCACCAGCCGAGTCCAAAATTCAGCCGTTCCCCATCTCAGCCCAGAAAGCAGGTACAACAAGTTTTGTGGTGCCTTTCAGCTGCCTACCGGGGTAGTGTAAAAACTACCAACAGAACTCGTTTCTGGCACCTTCCCCGGTGGAGTTGTGCATGGGGTGTGTTTGGAACATTTTGTCACCAGCCGAGTCCAAAATTCAGCGATTCCCCATCTCAGCCCAGAAAGCAGGTAGAACAAGTTTTGTGGTGCCTTTCAGCTGCCTACCGGGGTAGTGTAAAAACTACCAACAGAACTCGTTTCTGGCACCTTCCCCGGTGGAGTTGTGCATGGGGTGTGTTTGGAACATTTTGTCACCAGCCGAGTCGAAAATTCAGCGATTCCCCATCTCAGCCCAGAAAGCAGGTAGAACAAGTTTTGTGGTGCCTTTCTCTTGCCTACCGGGGTAGTGTAAAAACTACCAACAGAACTCGTTTCTGGCACCTTCCCCGGTGGAGTTGTGCATGGGGTGTGTTTGGAACATTTTGTCACCAGCCAAGTCCAAAATTCAGCTATTCCCCATCTCAGCCCAGAAAGCAGGTACAACAAGTTTTGTGGTGCCTTTCTCTTGCCTACCGGGGTAGTGTAAAAACTACCAACGGAACTCGTTTCTGGCACCTTCCCCGGTGGAGTTGTGCATGGGGTGTGTTTGGAACATTTTGTCACCAGCCGAGTCCAAAATTCAGCCGTTCCCCATCTCAGCCCAGAAAGCAGGTACAACAAGTTTTGTGGTGCCTTTCAGCTGCCTACCGGGGTAGTGTAAAAACTACCAACAGAACTCGTTTCTGGCACCTTCCCCGGTGGAGTTGTGCATGGGGTGTGTTTGGAACATTTTGTCACCAGCCGAGTCCAAAATTCAGCGATTCCCCATCTCAGCCCAGAAAGCAGGTAGAACAAGTTTTGTGGTGCCTTTCAGCTGCCTACCGGGGTAGTGTAAAAACTACCAACAGAACTCGTTTCTGGCACCTTCCCCGGTGGAGTTGTGCATGGGGTGTGTTTGGAACATTTTGTCACCAGCCGAGTCCAAAATTCAGCCGTTCCCCATCTCAGCCCAGAAAGCAGGTAGAACAAGTTTTGTGGTGCCTTTCAGCTGCCTACCGGGGTAGTGTAAAAACTACCAACAGAACTCGTTTCTGGCACCTTCCCCGGTGGAGTTGTGCATGGGGTGTGTTTGGAACATTTTGTCACCAGCCGAGTCGAAAATTCAGCGATTCCCCATCTCAGCCCAGAAAGCAGGTAGAACAAGTTTTGTGGTGCCTTTCTCTTGCCTACCGGGGTAGTGTAAAAACTACCAACAGAACTCGTTTCTGGCACCTTCCCCGGTGGAGTTGTGCATGGGGTGTGTTTGGAACATTTTGTCACCAGCCAAGTCCAAAATTCAGCTATTCCCCATCTCAGCCCAGAAAGCAGGTACAACAAGTTTTGTGGTGCCTTTCTCTTGCCTACCGGGGTAGTGTAAAAACTACCAACGGAACTCGTTTCTGGCACCTTCCCCGGTGGAGTTGTGCATGGGGTGTGTTTGGAACATTTTGTCACCAGCCGAGTCCAAAATTCAGCCGTTCCCCATCTCAGCCCAGAAAGCAGGTACAACAAGTTTTGTGGTGCCTTTCAGCTGCCTACCGGGGTAGTGTAAAAACTACCAACAGAACTCGTTTCTGGCACCTTCCCCGGTGGAGTTGTGCATGGGGTGTGTTTGGAACATTTTGTCACCAGCCGAGTCCAAAATTCAGCGATTCCCCATCTCAGCCCAGAAAGCAGGTAGAACAAGTTTTGTGGTGCCTTTCAGCTGCCTACCGGGGTAGTGTAAAAACTACCAACAGAACTCGTTTCTGGCACCTTCCCCGGTGGAGTTGTGCATGGGGTGTGTTTGGAACATTTTGTCACCAGCCGAGTCCAAAATTCAGCCGTTCCCCATCTCAGCCCAGAAAGCAGGTACAACAAGTTTTGTGGTGCCTTTCAGCTGCCTACCGGGGTAGTGTAAAAACTACCAACAGAACTCGTTTCTGGCACCTTCCCCGGTGGAGTTGTGCATGGGGTGTGTTTGGAACATTTTGTCACCAGCCGAGTCCAAAATTCAGCGATTCCCCATCTCAGCCCAGAAAGCAGGTAGAACAAGTTTTGTGGTGCCTTTCAGCTGCCTACCGGGGTAGTGTAAAAACTACCAACAGAACTCGTTTCTGACACCTTCCCCGGTGGAGTTGTGCATGGGGTGTGTTTGGAACATTTTGTCACCAGCCGAGTCCAAAATTCAGCGATTCCCCATCTCAGCCCAGAAAGCAGGTAGAACAAGTTTTGTGGTGCCTTTCAGCTGCCTACCGGGGTAGTGTAAAAACTACCAACAGAACTCGTTTCTGGCACCTTCCCCGGTGGAGTTGTGCATGGGGTGTGTTTGGAACATTTTGTCACCAGCCGAGTCCAAAATTCAGCGATTCCCCATCTCAGCCCAGAAAGCAGGTAGAACAAGTTTTGTGGTGCCTTTCAGCTGCCTACCGGGGTAGTGTAAAAACTACCAACAGAACTCGTTTCTGGCACCTTCCCCGGTGGAGTTGTGCATGGGGTGTGTTTGGAACATTTTGTCACCAGCCGAGTCCAAAATTCAGCGATTCCCCATCTCAGCCCAGAAAGCAGGTAGAACAAGTTTTGTGGTGCCTTTCAGCTGCCTACCGGGGTAGTGTAAAAACTACCAACAGAACTCGTTTCTGGCACCTTCCCCGGTGGAGTTGTGCATGGGGTGTGTTTGGAACATTTTGTCACCAGCCGAGTCCAAAATTCAGCGATTCCCCATCTCAGCCCAGAAAGCAGGTAGAACAAGTTTTGTGGTGCCTTTCAGCTGCCTACCGGGGTAGTGTAAAAACTACCAACGGAACTCGTTTCTGGCACCTTCCCCGGTGGAGTTGTGCATGGGGTGTGTTTGGAACATTTTGTCACCAGCCGAGTCCAAAATTCAGCGATTCCCCATCTCAGCCCAGAAAGCAGGTAGAACAAGTTTTGTGGTGCCTTTCAGCTGCCTACCGGGGTAGTGTAAAAACTACCAAAAGAACTCGTTTCTGGCACCTTCCCCGGTGGAGTTGTGCATGGGGTGTGTTTGGAACATTTTGTCACCAGCCGAGTCGAAAATTCAGCGATTCCCCATCTCAGCCCAGAAAGCAGGTAGAACAAGTTTTGTGGTGCCTTTCAGCTGCCTACCGGGGTAGTGTAAAAACTACCCACAGAACTCGTTTCTGGCACCTTCCCCGGTGGAGTTGTGCATGGGGTGTGTTTGGAACATTTTGTCACCAGCCAAGTCCAAAATTCAGCCGTTCCCCATCTCAGCCCAGAAAGCAGGTACAACAAGTTTTGTGGTGCCTTTCTCTTGCCTACCGGGGTAGTGTAAAAACTACCAACAGAACTCGTTTCTGGCACCTTCCCCGGTGGAGTTGTGCATGGGGTGTGTTTGGAACATTTTGTCACCAGCCGAGTCCAAAATTCAGCCGTTCCCCATCTCAGCCCAGAAAGCAGGTACAACAAGTTTTGTGGTGCCTTTCAGCTGCCTACCGGGGTAGTGTAAAAACTACCAAGAGAACTCGTTTCTGGCACCTTCCCCGGTGGAGTTGTGCATGGGGTGTGTTTGGAACATTTTGTCACCAGCCGAGTCGAAAATTCAGCGATTCCCCATCTCAGCCCAGAAAGCAGGTAGAACAAGTTTTGTGGTGCCTTTCAGCTGCCTACCGGGGTAGTGTAAAAACTACCAACAGAACTCGTTTCTGGCACCTTCCCCGGTGGAGTTGTGCATGGGGTGTGTTTGGAACATTTTGTCACCAGCCGAGTCCAAAATTCAGCGATTCCCCATCTCAGCCCAGAAAGCAGGTAGAACAAGTTTTGTGGTGCCTTTCAGCTGCCTACCGGGGTAGTGTAAAAACTACCAACGGAACTCGATTCTGGCACCTTCCCCAGTGGAGTTGTGCATGGGGTGTGTTTGGAACATTTTGTCACCAGCCGAGTCCAAAATTCAGCGATTCCCCATCTCAGCCCAGAAAGCAGGTAGAACAAGTTTTGTGGTGCCTTTCAGCTGCCTACCGGGGTAGTGTAAAAACTACCAAAAGAACTCGTTTCTGGCACCTTCCCCGGTGGAGTTGTGCATGGGGTGTGTTTGGAACATTTTGTCACCAGCCGAGTCCAAAATTCAGCGATTCCCCATCTCAGCCCAGAAAGCAGGTAGAACAAGTTTTGTGGTGCCTTTCAGCTGCCTACCGGGGTAGTGTAAAAACTACCAACAGAACTCGTTTCTGGCACCTTCCCCGGTGGAGTTGTGCATGGGGTGTGTTTGGAACATTTTGTCACCAGCCAAGTCCAAAATTCAGCTATTCCCCATCTCAGCCCAGAAAGCAGGTACAACAAGTTTTGTGGTGCCTTTCTCTTGCCTACCGGGGTAGTGTAAAAACTACCAAGAGAACTCGTTTCTGGCACCTTCCCCGGTGGAGTTGTGCGTGGGGTGTGTTTGGAACATTTTGTCACCAGCCGAGTCCAAAATTCAGCGATTCCCCATCTCAGCCCAGAAAGCAGGTAGAACAAGTTTTGTGGTGCCTTTCAGCTGCCTACCGGGGTAGTGTAAAAACTACCAACAGAACTCGTTTCTGGCACCTTCCCCGGTGGAGTTGTGCATGGGGTGTGTTTGGAACATTATGTCACCAGCCGAGTCCAAAATTCAGCGATTCCCCATCTCAGCCCAGAAAGCAGGTAGAACAAGTTTTGTGGTGCCTTTCAGCTGCCTACCGGGGTAGTGTAAAAACTACCCACAGAACTCGTTTCTGGCACCTTCCCCGGTGGAGTTGTGCATGGGGTGTGTTTGGAACATTTTGTCACCAGCCAAGTCCAAAATTCAGCTATTCCCCATCTCAGCCCAGAAAGCAGGTACAACAAGTTTTGTGGTGCCTTTCTCTTGCCTACCGGGGTAGTGTAAAAACTACCAACAGAACTCGTTTCTGGCACCTTCCCCGGTGGAGTTGTGCATGGGGTGTGTTTGGAACATTTTGTCACCAGCCGAGTCCAAAATTCAGCGATTCCCAATCTCAGCCCAGAAAGCAGGTAGAACAAGTTTTGTGGTGCCTTTCAGCTGCCTACCGGGGTAGTGTAAAAACTACCAACGGAACTCGTTTCTGGCACCTTCCCCGGTGGAGTTGTGCATGGGGTGTGTTTGGAACATTATGTCACCAGCCGAGTCCAAAATTCAGCGATTCCCCATCTCAGCCCAGAAAGCAGGTAGAACAAGTTTTGTGGTGCCTTTCAGCTGCCTACCGGGGTAGTGTAAAAACTACCCACAGAACTCGTTTCTGGCACCTTCCCCGGTGGAGTTGTGCATGGGGTGTGTTTGGAACATTTTGTCACCAGCCGAGTCCAAAATTCAGCCGTTCCCCATCTCAGCCCAGAAAGCAGGTAGAACAAGTTTTGTGGTGCCTTTCAGCTGCCTACCGGGGTAGTGTAAAAACTACCAAGAGAACTCGTTTCTGGCACCTTCCCCGGTGGAGTTGTGCATGGGGTGTGTTTGGAACATTTTGTCACCAGCCGAGTCCAAAATTCAGCGATTCCCCATCTCAGCCCAGAAAGCAGGTAGAACAAGTTTTGTGGTGCCTTTCAGCTGCCTACCGGGGTAGTGTAAAAACTACCAACAGAACTCGTTTCTGGCACCTTCCCCGGTGGAGTTGTGCATGGGGTGTGTTTGGAACATTTTGTCACCAGCCGAGTCCAAAATTCAGCGATTCCCCATCTCAGCCCAGAAAGCAGGTAGAACAAGTTTTGCGGTGCCTTTCTCTTGCCTACCGGGGTAGTGTAAAAACTACCAACGGAACTCGTTTCTGGCACCTTCCCCGGTGGAGTTGTGCATGGGGTGTGCCTTGCAACATTTTGTCTACAGCCGAGTCCAAAATTCAGCGGTTCCCCATCTCAGCCCAGAAAGCAGGTAGAACAAGTTTTGTGGTGCCTTTCAGCTGCCTACCGGGGTAGTGTAAAAACTACCAAGGGAACTCGTTTCTGGCACCTTCCCCGGTGGAGTTGTGCATGGGGTGTGTTTGGAACATTTTGTCACCAGCCGAGTCCAAAATTCAGCGATTCCCCATCTCAGCCCAGAAAGTAGGTAGAACAAGTTTTGTGGTGCCTTTCAGCTGCCTACCGGGGTAGTGTAAAAACTACCAAGAGAACTCGTTTCTGGCACCTTCCCCGGTGGAGTTGTGCATGGGGTGTGTTTGGAACATTTTGTCACCAGCCGAGTCCAAAATTCAGCCGTTCCCCATCTCAGCCCAGAAAGCAGGTAGAACAAGTTTTGTGGTGCCTTTCAGCTGCCTACCGGGGTAGTGTAAAAACTACCAACAGAACTCGTTTCTGGCACCTTCCCCGGTGGAGTTGTGCATGGGGTGTGTTTGGAACATTTTGTCACCAGCCGAGTCCAAAATTCAGGGATTCCCCATCTCAGCCCAGAAAGCAGGTACAACAAGTTTTGTGGTGCCTTTCAGCTGCCTACCGGGGTAGTGTAAAAACTACCAAGAGAACTCGTTTCTGGCACCTTCCCCGGTGGAGTTGTGCATGGGGTGTGTTTGGAACATTTTGTCACCAGCCGAGTCCAAAATTCAGCGATTCCCCATCTCAGCCCAGAAAGCAGGTAGAACAAGTTTTGTGGTGCCTTTCAGCTGCCTACCGGGGTAGTGTAAAAACTACCAACAGAACTCGTTTCTGGCACCTTCCCCGGTGGAGTTGTGCATGGGGTGTGTTTGGAACATTTTGTCACCAGCCAAGTCCAAAATTCAGCTATTCCCCATCTCAGCCCAGAAAGCAGGTACAACAAGTTTTGTGGTGCCTTTCTCTTGCCTACCGGGGTAGTGTAAAAACTACCAACAGAACTCGTTTCTGGCACCTTCCCCGGTGGAGTTGTGCATGGGGTGTGTTTGGAACATTTTGTCACCAGCCGAGTCCAAAATTCAGCGATTCCCCATCTCAGCCCAGAAAGCAGGTAGAACAAGTTTTGTGGTGCCTTTCAGCTGCCTACCGGGGTAGTGTAAAAACTACCAACGGAACTCGTTTCTGGCACCTTCCCCGGTGGAGTTGTGCATGGGGTGTGTTTGGAACATTATGTCACCAGCCGAGTCCAAAATTCAGCGATTCCCCATCTCAGCCCAGAAAGCAGGTAGAACAAGTTTTGTGGTGCCTTTCAGCTGCCTACCGGGGTAGTGTAAAAACTACCAAGAGTACTCGTTTCTGGCACCTTCCCCGGTGGAGTTGTGCATGGGGTGTGTTTGGAACATTTTGTCACCAGCCGAGTCCAAAATTCAGCCGTTCCCCATCTCAGCCCAGAAAGCAGGTAGAACAAGTTTTGTGGTGCCTTTCAGCTGCCTACCGGGGTAGTGTAAAAACTACCAAGAGAACTCGTTTCTGGCACCTTCCCCGGTGGAGTTGTGCATGGGGTGTGTTTGGAACATTTTGTCACCAGCCGAGTCCAAAAGTCAGCGATTCCCCATCTCAGCCCAGAAAGCAGGTAGAACAAGTTTTGTGGTGCCTTTCAGCTGCCTACCGGGGTAGTGTAAAAACTACCAACAGAACTCGTTTCTGGCACCTTCCCCGGTGGAGTTGTGCATGGGGTGTGTTTGGAACATTTTGTCACCAGCCGAGTCCAAAATTCAGCGATTCCCCATCTCAGCCCAGAAAGCAGGTAGAACAAGTTTTGCGGTGCCTTTCTCTTGCCTACCGGGGTAGTGTAAAAACTACCAACGGAACTCGTTTCTGGCACCTTCCCCGGTGGAGTTGTGCATGGGGTGTGTTTGGAACATTATGTCACCAGCCGAGTCCAAAATTCAGCGATTCCCCATCTCAGCCCAGAAAGCAGGTACAACAAGTTTTGTGGTGCCTTTCAGCTGCCTACCGGGGTAGTGTAAAAACTACCAACGGAACTCGTTTCTGGCACCTTCCCCGGTGGAGTTGTGCATGGGGTGTGTTTGGAACATTTTGTCACCAGCCGAGTCCAAAATTCAGCCGTTCCCCATCTCAGCCCAGAAAGCAGGTAGAACAAGTTTTGTGGTGCCTTTCTCTTGCCTACCGGGGTAGTGTAAAAACTACCAAGAGAACTCGTTTCTGGCACCTTCCCCGGTGGAGTTGTGCATGGGGTGTGTTTGGAACATTTTGTCACCAGCCGAGTCCAAAATTCAGCGATTCCCCATCTCAGCCCAGAAAGTAGGTAGAACAAGTTTTGTGGTGCCTTTCAGCTGCCTACCGGGGTAGTGTAAAAACTACCAAGAGAACTCGTTTCTGGCACCTTCCCCGGTGGAGTTGTGCATGGGGTGTGTTTGGAACATTTTGTCACCAGCCGAGTCCAAAATTCAGCGATTCCCCATCTCAGCCCAGAAAGCAGGTAGAACAAGTTTTGTGGTGCCTTTCAGCTGCCTACCGGGGTAGTGTAAAAACTACCAACAGAACTCGTTTCTGGCACCTTCCCCGGTGGAGTTGTGCATGGGGTGTGTTTGGAACATTTTGTCACCAGCCGAGTCCAAAATTCAGCCGTTCCCCATCTCAGCCCAGAAAGCAGGTACAACAAGTTTTGTGGTGCCTTTCAGCTGCCTACCGGGGTAGTGTAAAAACTACCAAGAGAACTCGTTTCTGGCACCTTCCCCGGTGGAGTTGTGCATGGGGTGTGTTTGGAACATTTTGTCACCAGCCGAGTCCAAAATTCAGCGATTCCCCATCTCAGCCCAGAAAGCAGGTAGAACAAGTTTTGTGGTGCCTTTCAGCTGCCTACCGGGGTAGTGTAAAAACTACCAACAGAACTCGTTTCTGGCACCTTCCCCGGTGGAGTTGTGCATGGGGTGTGTTTGGAACATTTTGTCACCAGCCGAGTCCAAAATTCAGCGATTCCCCATCTCAGCCCAGAAAGCAGGTAGAACAAGTTTTGTGGTGCCTTTCAGCTGCCTACCGGGGTAGTGTAAAAACTACCAAGAGAACTCGTTTCTGGCACCTTCCCCGGTGGAGTTGTGCATGGGGTGTGTTTGGAACATTTTGTCACCAGCCGAGTCCAAAATTCAGCGATTCCCCATCTCAGCCCAGAAAGCAGGTAGAACAAGTTTTGCAGTGCCTTTCTCTTGCCTACCGGGGTAGTGTAAAAACTACCAACGGAACTCGTTTCTGGCACCTTCCCCGGTGGAGTTGTGCATGGGGTGTGTTTGGAACATTATGTCACCAGCCGAGTCCAAAATTCAGCGATTCCCCATCTCAGCCCAGAAAGCAGGTAGAACAAGTTTTGTGGTGCCTTTCAGCTGCCTACCGGGGTAGTGTAAGAACTACCAACGGAACTCGATTCTGGCACCTTCCCCGGTGGAGTTGTGCATGGGGTGTGTTTGGAACATTTTGTCACCAGCCGAGTCCAAAATTCAGCCGTTCCCCATCTCAGCCCAGAAAGCAGGTAGAACAAGTTTTGTGGTGCCTTTCTCTTGCCTACCGGGGTAGTGTAAAAACTACCAAGAGAACTCGTTTCTGGCACCTTCCCCGGTGGAGTTGTGCATGGGGTGTGTTTGGAACATTTTGTCACCAGCCGAGTCCAAAATTCAGCGATTCCCCATCTCAGCCCAGAAAGTAGGTAGAACAAGTTTTGTGGTGCCTTTCAGCTGCCTACCGGGGTAGTGTAAAAACTACCAAGAGAACTCGTTTCTGGCACCTTCCCCGGTGGAGTTGTGCATGGGGTGTGTTTGGAACATTTTGTCACCAGCCAAGTCCAAAATTCAGCTATTCCCCATCTCAGCCCAGAAAGCAGGTACAACAAGTTTTGTGGTGCCTTTCTCTTGCCTACCGGGGTAGTGTAAAAACTACCAACAGAACTCGTTTCTGGCACCTTCCCCGGTGGAGTTGTGCATGGGGTGTGTTTGGAACATTTTGTCAGCAGCCGAGTCCAAAATTCAGCGATTCCCCATCTCAGCCCAGAAAGCAGGTAGAACAAGTTTTGTGGTGCCTTTCAGCTGCCTACCGGGGTAATGTAAAAACTACCAACAGAACTCGATTCTGGCACCTTCCCCGGTGGAGTTGTGCATGGGGTGTGTTTGGAACATTTTGTCACCAGCCGAGTCCAAAATTCAGCCGTTCCCCATCTCAGCCCAGAAAGCAGGTAGAACAAGTTTTGTGGTGCCTTTCAGCTGCCTACCGGGGTAGTGTAAAAACTACCAACAGAACTCGTTTCTGGCACCTTCCCCGGTGGAGTTGTGCATGGGGTGTGTTTGGAACATTTTGTCACCAGCCGAGTCCAAAATTCAGCGATTCTCCATCTCAGCCCAGAAAGCAGGTAGAACAAGTTTTGTGGTGCCTTTCTCTTGCCTACCGGGGTAGTGTAAAAACTACCAAGAGAACTCGTTTCTGGCACCTTCCCCGGTGGAGTTGTGCATGGGGTGTGTTTGGAACATTTTGTCACCAGCCGAGTCGAAAATTCAGGGATTCCCCATCTCAGCCCAGAAAGCAGGTAGAACAAGTTTTGTGGTGCCTTTCAGCTGCCTACCGGGGTAGTGTAAAAACTACCAACAGAACTCGTTTCTGGCACCTTCCCCGGTGGAGTTGTGCATGGGGTGTGTTTGGAACATTTTGTCACCAGCCGAGTCCAAAATTCAGGGATTCCCCATCTCAGCCCAGAAAGCAGGTAGAACAAGTTTTGTGGTGCCTTTCAGCTGCCTACCGGGGTAGTGTAAAAACTACCAACGGAACTCGATTCTGGCACCTTCCCCGGTGGAGTTGTGCATGGGGTGTGTTTGGAACATTTTGTCACCAGCCGAGTCCAAAATTCAGCGATTCCCCATCTCAGCCCAGAAAGCAGGTAGAACAAGTTTTGTGGTGCCTTTCAGCTGCCTACCGGGGTAGTGTAAAAACTACCAAAAGAACTCGTTTCTGGCACCTTCCCCGGTGGAGTTGTGCATGGGGTGTGTTTGGAACATTTTGTCACCAGCCGAGTCGAAAATTCAGCGATTCCCCATCTCAGCCCAGAAAGCAGGTAGAACAAGTTTTGTGGTGCCTTTCAGCTGCCTACCGGGGTAGTGTAAAAACTACCAACAGAACTCGTTTCTGGCACCTTCCCCGGTGGAGTTGTGCATGGGGTGTGTTTGGAACATTTTGTCACCAGCCGAGTCCAAAATTCAGCCGTTCCCCATCTCAGCCCAGAAAGCAGGTAGAACAAGTTTTGTGGTGCCTTTCTCTTGCCTACCGGGGTAGTGTAAAAACTACCAACGGAACTCGTTTCTGGCACCTTCCCCGGTGGAGTTGTGCATGGGGTGTGTTTGGAACATTATGTCACCAGCCGAGTCCAAAATTCAGCGATTCCCCATCTCAGCCCAGAAAGCAGGTACAACAAGTTTTGTGGTGCCTTTCAGCTGCCTACCGGGGTAGTGTAAAAACTACCAAGAGAACTCGTTTCTGGCACCTTCCCCGGTGGAGTTGTGCATGGGGTGTGTTTGGAACATTTTGTCACCAGCCGAGTCCAAAAGTCAGCGATTCCCCATCTCAGCCCAGAAAGCAGGTAGAACAAGTTTTGTGGTGCCTTTCAGCTGCCTACCGGGGTAGTGTAGAAACTACCAACAGAACTCGTTTCTGGCACCTTCCCCGGTGGAGTTGTGCATGGGGTGTGTTTGGAACATTTTGTCACCAGCCGAGTCCAAAATTCAGCGATTCCCCATCTCAGCCCAGAAAGCAGGTAGAACAAGTTTTGTGGTGCCTTTCTCTTGCCTACCGGGGTAGTGTAAAAACTACCAACGGAACTCGATTCTGGCACCTTCCCCGGTGGAGTTGTGCATGGGGTGTGTTTGGAACATTTTGTCACCAGCCGAGTCCAAAATTCAGCGATTCCCCATCTCAGCCCAGAAAGCAGGTAGAACAAGTTTTGCGGTGCCTTTCTCTTGCCTACCGGGGTAGTGTAAAAACTACCAACGGAACTCGTTTCTGGCACCTTCCCCGGTGGAGTTGTGCATGGGGTGTGTTTGGAACATTATGTCACCAGCCGAGTCCAAAATTCAGCGATTCCCCATCTCAGCCCAGAAAGCAGGTACAACAAGTTTTGTGGTGCCTTTCAGCTGCCTACCGGGGTAGTGTAAAAACTACCAACGGAACTCGTTTCTGGCACCTTCCCCGGTGGAGTTGTGCATGGGGTGTGTTTGGAACATTTAGTCACCAGCCGAGTCCAAAATTCAGCCGTTCCCCATCTCAGCCCAGAAAGCAGGTAGAACAAGTTTTGTGGTGCCTTTCTCTTGCCTACCGGGGTAGTGTAAAAACTACCAAGAGAACTCGTTTCTGGCACCTTCCCCGGTGGAGTTGTGCATGGGGTGTGTTTGGAACATTTTGTCACCAGCCGAGTCCAAAATTCAGCGATTCCCCATCTCAGCCCAGAAAGTAGGTAGAACAAGTTTTGTGGTGCCTTTCAGCTGCCTACCGGGGTAGTGTAAAAACTACCAAGAGAACTCGTTTCTGGCACCTTCCCCGGTGGAGTTGTGCATGGGGTGTGTTTGGAACATTTTGTCACCAGCCGAGTCCAAAATTCAGCGATTCCCCATCTCAGCCCAGAAAGCAGGTAGAACAAGTTTTGTGGTGCCTTTCAGCTGCCTACCGGGGTAGTGTAAAAACTACCAACAGAACTCGTTTCTGGCACCTTCCCCGGTGGAGTTGTGCATGGGGTGTGTTTGGAACATTTTGTCACCAGCCGAGTCCAAAATTCAGCCGTTCCCCATCTCAGCCCAGAAAGCAGGTAGAACAAGTTTTGTGGTGCCTTTCAGCTGCCTACCGGGGTAGTGTAAAAACTACCAACAGAACTCGTTTCTGGCACCTTCCCCGGTGGAGTTGTGCATGGGGTGTGTTTGGAACATTTTGTCACCAGCCGAGTCCAAAATTCAGCGATTCCCCATCTCAGCCCAGAAAGCAGGTAGAACAAGTTTTGTGGTGCCTTTCAGCTGCCTACCGGGGTAGTGTAAAAACTACCAACAGAACTCGTTTCTGGCACCTTCCCCGGTGGAGTTGTGCATGGGGTGTGTTTGGAACATTTTGTCACCAGCCGAGTCCAAAATTCAGCGATTCCCCATCTCAGCCCAGAAAGCAGGTAGAACAAGTTTTGTGGTGCCTTTCAGCTGCCTACCGGGGTACTGTAAAAACTACCAACAGAACTCGTTTCTGGCACCTTCCCCGGTGGAGTTGTGCATGGGGTGTGTTTGGAACATTTTGTCACCAGCCGAGTCCAAAATTCAGCGATTCCCCATCTCAGCCCAGAAAGCAGGTAGAACAAGTTTTGTGGTGCCTTTCAGCTGCCTACCGGGGTAGTGTAAAAACTACCAACGGAACTCGATTCTGGCACCTTCCCCGGTGGAGTTGTGCATGGGGTGTGTTTGGAACATTATGTCACCAGCCGAGTCCAAAATTCAGCGATTCCCCATCTCAGCCCAGAAAGCAGGTAGAACAAGTTTTGCGGTGCCTTTCTCTTGCCTACCGGGGTAGTGTAAAAACTACCAACGGAACTCGTTTCTGGCACCTTCCCCGGTGGAGTTGTGCATGGGGTGTGTTTGGAACATTATGTCACCAGCCGAGTCCAAAATTCAGCGATTCCCCATCTCAGCCCAGAAAGCAGGTAGAACAAGTTTTGTGGTGCCTTTCAGCTGCCTACCGGGGTAGTGTAAAAACTACCAACGGAACTCGTTTCTGGCACCTTCCCCGGTGGAGTTGTGCATGGGGTGTGTTTGGAACATTTTGTCACCAGCCGAGTCCAAAATTCAGCCGTTCCCCATCTCAGCCCAGAAAGCAGGTAGAACAAGTTTTGTGGTGCCTTTCTCTTGCCTACCGGGGTAGTGTAAAAACTACCAACGGAACTCGATTCTGGCACCTTCCCCGGTGGAGTTGTGCATGGGGTGTGTTTGGAACATTTTGTCACCAGCCGAGTCCAAAATTCAGCGATTCCCCATCTCAGCCCAGAAAGTAGGTAGAACAAGTTTTGTGGTGCCTTTCAGCTGCCTACCGGGGTAGTGTAAAAACTACCAAGAGAACTCGTTTCTGGCACCTTCCCCGGTGAAGTTGTGCATGGGGTGTGTTTGGAACATTTTGTCACCAGCCAAGTCCAAAATTCAGCTATTCCCCATCTCAGCCCAGAAAGCAGGTACAACAAGTTTTGTGGTGCCTTTCTCTTGCCTACTGGGGTAGTGTAAAAACTACCAACAGAACTCGTTTCTGGCACCTTCCCCGGTGGAGTTGTGCATGGGGTGTGTTTGGAACATTTTGTCAGCAGCCGAGTCCAAAATTCAGCGATTCCCCATCTCAGCCCAGAAAGCAGGTAGAACAAGTTTTGTGGTGCCTTTCAGCTGCCTACCGGGGTAGTGTAAAAACTACCAACAGAACTCGTTTCTGGCACCTTCCCCGGTGGAGTTGTGCATGGGGTGTGTTTGGAACATTTTGTCACCAGCCGAGTCCAAAATTCAGCGATTCCCCATCTCAGCCCAGAAAGCAGGTAGAACAAGTTTTGTGGTGCCTTTCAGCTGCCTACCGGGGTAGTTTAAAAACTACCAACAGAACTCGTTTCTGGCACCTTCCCCGGTGGAGTTGTGCATGGGGTGTGTTTGGAACATTTTGTCACCAGCCGAGTCCAAAATTCAGCGATTCCCCATCTCAGCCCAGAAAGCAGGTAGAACAAGTTTTGTGGTGCCTTTCAGCTGCCTACCGGGGTACTGTAAAAACTACCAACAGAACTCGTTTCTGGCACCTTCCCCGGTGGAGTTGTGCATGGGGTGTGTTTGGAACATTTTGTCACCAGCCGAGTCCAAAATTCAGCGATTCCCCATCTCAGCCCAGAAAGCAGGTAGAACAAGTTTTGTGGTGCCTTTCAGCTGCCTACCGGGGTAGTGTAAAAACTACCAACGGAACTCGATTCTGGCACCTTCCCCGGTGGAGTTGTGCATGGGGTGTGTTTGGAACATTATGTCACCAGCCGAGTCCAAAATTCAGCGATTCCCCATCTCAGCCCAGAAAGCAGGTAGAACAAGTTTTGCGGTGCCTTTCTCTTGCCTACCGGGGTAGTGTAAAAACTACCAACGGAACTCGTTTCTGGCACCTTCCCCGGTGGAGTTGTGCATGGGGTGTGTTTGGAACATTATGTCACCAGCCGAGTCCAAAATTCAGCGATTCCCCATCTCAGCCCAGAAAGCAGGTAGAACAAGTTTTGTGGTGCCTTTCAGCTGCCTACCGGGGTAGTGTAAAAACTACCAACGGAACTCGTTTCTGGCACCTTCCCCGGTGGAGTTGTGCATGGGGTGTGTTTGGAACATTTTGTCACCAGCCGAGTCCAAAATTCAGCCGTTCCCCATCTCAGCCCAGAAAGCAGGTAGAACAAGTTTTGTGGTGCCTTTCTCTTGCCTACCGGGGTAGTGTAAAAACTACCAAGAGAACTCGTTTCTGGCACCTTCCCCGGTGGAGTTGTGCATGGGGTGTGTTTGGAACATTTTGTCACCAGCCGAGTCCAAAATTCAGCGATTCCCCATCTCAGCCCAGAAAGTAGGTAGAACAAGTTTTGTGGTGCCTTTCAGCTGCCTACCGGGGTAGTGTAAAAACTACCAACAGAACTCGTTTCTGGCACCTTCCCCGGTGAAGTTGTGCATGGGGTGTGTTTGGAACATTTTGTCACCAGCCAAGTCCAAAATTCAGCTATTCCCCATCTCAGCCCAGAAAGCAGGTACAACAAGTTTTGTGGTGCCTTTCTCTTGCCTACCGGGGTAGTGTAAAAACTACCAACAGAACTCGTTTCTGGCACCTTCCCCGGTGGAGTTGTGCATGGGGTGTGTTTGGAACATTTTGTCAGCAGCCGAGTCCAAAATTCAGCGATTCCCCATCTCAGCCCAGAAAGCAGGTAGAACAAGTTTTGTGGTGCCTTTCAGCTGCCTACCGGGGTAATGTAAAAACTACCAACAGAACTCGATTCTGGCACCTTCCCCGGTGGAGTTGTGCATGGGGTGTGTTTGGAACATTTTGTCACCAGCCGAGTCCAAAATTCAGCCGTTCCCCATCTCAGCCCAGAAAGCAGGTAGAACAAGTTTTGTGGTGCCTTTCAGCTGCCTACCGGGGTAGTGTAAAAACTACCAACAGAACTCGTTTCTGGCACCTTCCCCGGTGGAGTTGTGCATGGGGTGTGTTTGGAACATTTTGTCACCAGCCGAGTCCAAAATTCAGCGATTCCCCATCTCAGCCCAGAAAGCAGGTAGAACAAGTTTTGTGGTGCCTTTCTCTTGCCTACCGGGGTAGTGTAAAAACTACCAACGGAACTCGTTTCTGGCACCTTCCCCGGTGGAGTTGTGCATGGGGTGTGTTTGGAACATTTTGTCACCAGCCGAGTCCAAAAGTCAGCGATTCCCCATCTCAGCCCAGAAAGCAGGTAGAACAAGTTTTGTGGTGCCTTTCAGCTGCCTACCGGGGTAGTGTAAAAACTACCAACAGAACTCGTTTCTGGCACCTTCCCCGGTGGAGTTGTGCATGGGGTGTGTTTGGAACATTTTGTCACCAGCCGAGTCCAAAATTCAGCCGTTCCCCATCTCAGCCCAGAAAGCAGGTAGAACAAGTTTTGTGGTGCCTTTCAGCTGCCTACCGGGGTAGTGTAAAAACTACCAACGGAACTCGATTCTGGCACCTTCCCCGGTGGAGTTGTGCATGGGGTGTGTTTGGAACATTTTGTCACCAGCCGAGTCCAAAATTCAGCGATTCCCCATCTCAGCCCAGAAAGCAGGTAGAACAAGTTTTGTGGTGCCTTTCAGCTGCCTACCGGGGTAGTGTAAAAACTACCAAAAGAACTCGTTTCTGGCACCTTCCCCGGTGGAGTTGTGCATGGGGTGTGTTTGGAACATTTTGTCACCAGCCGAGTCCAAAATTCAGCTATTCCCCATCTCAGCCCAGAAAGCAGGTACAACAAGTTTTGTGGTGCCTTTCTCTTGCCTACCGGGGTAGTGTAAAAACTACCAACAGAACTCGTTTCTGGCACCTTCCCCGGTGGAGTTGTGCATGGGGTGTGTTTGGAACATTTTGTCACCAGCCGAGTCCAAAATTCAGTGATTCCCCATCTCAGCCCAGAAAGCAGGTAGAACAAGTTTTGTGGTGCCTTTCTCTTGCCTACCGGGGTAGTGTAAAAACTACCAACGGAACTCGTTTCTGGCACCTTCCCCGGTGGAGTTGTGCATGGGGTGTGTTTGGAACATTATGTCACCAGCCGAGTCCAAAATTCAGCGATTCCCCATCTCAGCCCAGAAAGCAGGTAGAACAAGTTTTGTGGTGCCTTTCAGCTGCCTACCGGGGTAGTGTAAAAACTACCCACGGAACTCGTTTCTGGCACCTTCCCCGGTGGAGTTGTGCATGGGGTGTGTTTGGAACATTTTGTCACCAGCCGAGTCCAAAATTCAGCCGTTCCCCATCTCAGCCCAGAAAGCAGGTACAACAAGTTTTGTGGTGCCTTTCTCTTGCCTACCGGGGTAGTGTAAAAACTACCAACGGAACTCGATTCTGGCACCTTCCCCGGTGGAGTTGTGCATGGGGTGTGTTTGGAACATTTTGTCAGCAGCCGAGTCCAAAATTCAGCGATTCCCCATCTCAGCCCAGAAAGCAGGTAGAACAAGTTTTGTGGTGCCTTTCAGCTGCCTACCGGGGTAGTGTAAAAACTACCAAGAGAACTCGTTTCTGGCACCTTCCCCGGTGGAGTTGTGCATGGGGTGTGTTTGGAACATTTTGTCACCAGCCGAGTCCAAAATTCAGCGATTCCCCATCTCAGCCCAGAAAGCAGGTAGAACAAGTTTTGTGGTGCCTTTCAGCTGCCTAGCGGGGTAGTGTAAAAACTACCAACAGAACTCGTTTCTGGCACCTTCCCCGGTGGAGTTGTGCATGGGGTGTGTTTGGAACATTTTTTCACCAGCCGAGTCCAAAAGTCAGCGATTCCCCATCTCAGCCCAGAAAGCAGGTAGAACAAGTTTTGTGGTGCCTTTCAGCTGCCTACCGGGGTAGTGTAAAAACTACCAACAGAACTCGTTTCTGGCACCTTCCCCGGTGGAGTTGTGCATGGGGTGTGTTTGGAACATTTTGTCACCAGCCGAGTCCAAAATTCAGCGATTCCCCATCTCAGCCCAGAAAGCAGGTAGAACAAGTTTTGTGGTGCCTTTCAGCTGCCTACCGGGGTAGTGTAAAAACTACCAACAGAACTCGTTTCTGGCACCTTCCCCGGTGGAGTTGTGCATGGGGTGTGTTTGGAACATTTTGTCACCAGCCGAGTCCAAAATTCAGCGATTCCCCATCTCAGCCCAGAAAGCAGGTAGAACAAGTTTTGTGGTGCCTTTCAGCTGCCTACCGGGGTAGTGTAAAAACTACCAACAGAACTCGTTTCTGGCACCTTCCCCGGTGGAGCTGTGCATGGGGTGTGTTTGGAACATTTTGTCACCAGCCGAGTCGAAAATTCAGCGATTCCCCATCTCAGCCCAGAAAGCAGGTAGAACAAGTTTTGTGGTGCCTTTCAGCTGCCTACCGGGGTAGTGTAAAAACTACCCACAGAACTCGTTTCTGGCACCTTCCCCGGTGGAGTTGTGCATGGGGTGTGTTTGGAACATTTTGTCACCAGCCAAGTCCAAAATTCAGCTATTCCCCATCTCAGCCCAGAAAGCAGGTAGAACAAGTTTTGTGGTGCCTTTCAGCTGCCTACCGGGGTAGTGTAAAAACTACCCACAGAACTCGTTTCTGGCACCTTCCCCGGTGGAGTTGTGCATGGGGTGTGTTTGGAACATTTTGTCACCAGCCGAGTCCAAAATTCAGCCGTTCCCCATCTCAGCCCAGAAAGCAGGTAGAACAAGTTTTGTGGTGCCTTTCTCTTGCCTACCGGGGTAGTGTAAAAACTACCAACGGAACTCGATTCTGGCACCTTCCCCGGTGGAGTTGTGCATGGGGTGTGTTTGGAACATTTTGTTACCAGCCGAGTCCAAAATTCAGCCGTTCCCCATCTCAGCCCAGAAAGCAGGTAGAACAAGTTTTGTGGTGCCTTTCAGCTGCCTACCGGGGTAGTGTAAAAACTACCAACAGAACTCGTTTCTGGCACCTTCCCCGGTGGAGCTGTGCATGGGGTGTGTTTGGAACATTTTGTCACCAGCCGAGTCGAAAATTCAGCGATTCCCCATCTCAGCCCAGAAAGCAGGTAGAACAAGTTTTGTGGTGCCTTTCAGCTGCCTACCGGGGTAGTGTAAAAACTACCCACAGAACTCGTTTCTGGCACCTTCCCCGGTGGAGTTGTGCATGGGGTGTGTTTGGAACATTTTGTCACCAGCCGAGTCCAAAATTCAGCTATTCCCCATCTCAGCCCAGAAAGCAGGTAGAACAAGTTTTGTGGTGCCTTTCAGCTGCCTACCGGGGTAGTGTAAAAACTACCAACAGAACTCGTTTCTGGCACCTTCCCCGGTGGAGTTGTGCATGGGGTGTGTTTGGAACATTTTGTCACCAGCCGAGTCCAAAATTCAGCCGTTCCCCATCTCAGCCCAGAAAGCAGGTAGAACAAGTTTTGTGGTGCCTTTCTCTTGCCTACCAGGGTAGTGTAAAAACTACCAACGGAACTCGATTCTGGCACCTTCCCCGGTGGAGTTGTGCATGGGGTGTGTTTGGAACATTTTGTTACCAGCCGAGTCCAAAATTCAGCCGTTCCCCATCTCAGCCCAGAAAGCAGGTAGAACAAGTTTTGTGGTGCCTTTCAGCTGCCTACCGGGGTAGTGTAAAAACTACCAACAGAACTCGTTTCTGGCACCTTCCCCGGTGGAGTTGTGCATGGGGTGTGTTTGGAACATTTTGTCACCAGCCGAGTCCAAAATTCAGCGATTCCCCATCTCAGCCCAGAAAGCAGGTAGAACAAGTTTTGTGGTGCCTTTCAGCTGCCTACCGGGGTAGTGTAAAAACTACCAACAGAACTTGTTTCTGTCACCTTCCCCGGTGGAGTTGTGCATGGGGTGTGCCTTGCAACATTTTGTCTACAGCCGAGTCCAAAATTCAGCGGTTCCCCATCTCAGCCCAGAAAGCAGGTAGAACAAGTTTTGTGGTGCCTTTCAGCTGCCTACCGGGGTAGTGTAAAAACTACCAACGGAACTCGATTCTGGCACCTTCCCCGGTGGAGTTGTGCATGGGGTGTGTTTGGAACATTTTGTCACCAGCCGAGTCCAAAATTCAGCGATTCCCCATCTCAGCCCAGAAAGCAGGTAGAACAAGTTTTGTGGTGCCTTTCAGCTGCCTACCGGGGTAGTGTAAAAACTACCAACGGAACTCGTTTCTGGCACCTTCCCCGGTGGAGTTGTGCATGGGGTGTGTTTGGAACATTTTGTCACCAGCCGAGTCCAAAATTCAGCCGTTCCCCATCTCAGCCCAGAAAGCAGGTAGAACAAGTTTTGTGGTGCCTTTCTCTTGCCTACCGGGGTAGTGTAAAAACTACCAACGGAACTCGATTCTGGCACCTTCCCCGGTGGAGTTGTGCATGGGGTGTGTTTGGAACATTTTGTCACCAGCCGAGTCCAAAATTCAGCGATTCCCCATCTCAGCCCAGAAAGCAGGTAGAACAAGTTTTGTGGTGCCTTTCAGCTGCCTACCGGGGTAGTGTAAAGACTACCAACGGAACTCGTTTCTGGCACCTTCCCCGGTGGAGTTGTGCATGGGGTGTGTTTGGAACATTTTGTCACCAGCCGAGTCCAAAATTCAGCCGTTCCCCATCTCAGCCCAGAAAGCAGGTAGAACAAGTTTTGTGGTGCCTTTCTCTTGCCTACCGGGGTAGTGTAAAAACTACCAACGGAACTCGATTCTGGCACCTTCCCCGGTGGAGTTGTGCATGGGGTGTGTTTGGAACATTTTGTCACCAGCCGAGTCCAAAATTCAGCCGTTCCCCATCTCAGCCCAGAAAGCAGGTACAACAAGTTTTGTGGTGCCTTTCAGCTGCCTACCGGGGTAGTGTAAAAACTACCAAGAGAACTCGTTTCTGGCACCTTCCCCGGTGGAGTTGTGCATGGGGTGTGTTTGGAACATTTTGTCACCAGCCGAGTCCAAAATTCAGCGATTCCCCATCTCAGCCCAGAAAGCAGGTAGAACAAGTTTTGTGGTGCCTTTCTCTTGCCTACCGGGGTAGTGTAAAAACTACCAACGGAACTCGATTCTGGCACCTTCCCCGGTGGAGTTGTGCATGGGGTGTGTTTGGAACATTTTGTCACCAGCCGAGTCCAAAATTCAGCGATTCCCCATCTCAGCCCAGAAAGCAGGTAGAACAAGTTTTGTGGTGCCTTTCAGCTGCCTACCGGGGTAGTGTAAAGACTACCAACGGAACTCGTTTCTGGCACCTTCCCCGGTGGAGTTGTGCATGGGGTGTGTTTGGAACATTTTGTCACCAGCCGAGTCCAAAATTCAGCCGTTCCCCATCTCAGCCCAGAAAGCAGGTAGAACAAGTTTTGTGGTGCCTTTCTCTTGCCTACCGGGGTAGTGTAAAAACTACCAACGGAACTCGATTCTGGCACCTTCCCCGGTGGAGTTGTGCATGGGGTGTGTTTGGAACATTTTGTCACCAGCCGAGTCCAAAATTCAGCCGTTCCCCATCTCAGCCCAGAAAGCAGGTACAACAAGTTTTGTGGTGCCTTTCAGCTGCCTACCGGGGTAGTGTAAAAACTACCAAGAGAACTCCTGTCTGGCACCTTCCCCGGTGGAGTTGTGCATGGGGTGTGTTTGGAACATTTTGTCACCAGCCGAGTCCAAAATTCAGCGATTCCCCATCTCAGCCCAGAAAGCAGGTAGAACAACTTTTGTGGTGCCTTTCTCTTGCCTACCGGGGTAGTGTAAAAACTACCAACAGAACTCGTTTCTGGCACCTTCCCCGGTGGAGTTGTGCATGGGGTGTGTTTGGAACATTTTGTCACCAGCCGAGTCCAAAATTCAGCGATTCCCCATCTCAGCCCAGAAAGCAGGTAGAACAAGTTTTGTGGTGCCTTTCAGCTGCCTACCGGGGTAGTGTAAAAACTACCAACGGAACTCGTTTCTGGCACCTTCCCCGGTGGAGTTGTGCATGGGGTGTGTTTGGAACATTTTGTCACCAGCCGAGTCCAAAATTCAGCGATTCCCCATCTCAGCCCAGAAAGCAGGTAGAACAAGTTTTGTGGTGCCTTTCTCTTGCCTACCGGGGTAGTGTAAAAACTACCAACAGAACTCGTTTCTGGCACCTTCCCCGGTGGAGTTGTGCATGGGGTGTGTTTGGAACATTTTGTCACCAGCCGAGTCCAAAATTCAGCGATTCCCCATCTCAGCCCAGAAATCAGGTAGAACAAGTTTTGTGGTGCCTTTCAGCTGCCTACCGGGGTAGTGTAAAAACTACCCACAGAACTCGTTTCTGGCACCTTCCCCGGTGGAGTTGTGCATGGGGTGTGTTTGGAACATTTTGTCACCAGCCGAGTCCAAAAGTCAGCCGTTCCCCATCTCAGCCCAGAAAGCAGGTAGAACAAGTTTTGTGGTGCCTTTCAGCTGCCTACAGGGTAGTGTAAAAACTACCAAGAGAACTCGTTTCTGGCACCTTCCCCGGTGGAGTTGTGCATGGGGTGTGTTTGGAACATTTTGTCACCAGCCGAGTCCAAAATTCAGCGATTCCCCATCTCAGCCCAGAAAGCAGGTAGAACAAGTTTTGTGGTGCCTTTCAGCTGCCTACCGGGGTAGTGTAAAAACTACCAACGGAACTCGTTTCTGGCACCTTCCCCGGTGGAGTTGTGCATGGGGTGTGTTTGGAACATTTTGTCACCAGCCAAGTCCAAAATTCAGCGATTCCCCATCTCAGCCCAGAAAGCAGGTAGAACAAGTTTTGTGGTGCCTTTCAGCTGCCTACCGGGGTAGTGTAAAAACTACCAACAGAACTCGTTTCTGGCACCTTCCCCGGTGGAGTTGTGCATGGGGTGTGTTTGGAACATTTTGTCACCAGCCAAGTCCAAAATTCAGCTATTCCCCATCTCAGCCCAGAAAGCAGGTACAACAAGTTTTGTGGTGCCTTTCTCTTGCCTACCGGGGTAGTGTAAAAACTACCAACAGAACTCGTTTCTGGCACCTTCCCCGGTGGAGTTGTGCATGGGGTGTGTTTGGAACATTTTGTCACCAGCCGAGTCCAAAATTCAGCGATTCCCCATCTCAGCCCAGAAAGCAGGTAGAACAAGTTTTGTGGTGCCTTTCTCTTGCCTACCGGGGTAGTGTAAAAACTACCAACGGAACTCGTTTCTGGCACCTTCCCCGGTGGAGTTGTGCATGGGGTGTGTTTGGAACATTATGTCACCAGCCGAGTCCAAAATTCAGCGATTCCCCATCTCAGCCCAGAAAGCAGGTAGAACAAGTTTTGTGGTGCCTTTCAGCTGCCTACCGGGGTAGTGTAAAAACTACCCACAGAACTCGTTTCTGGCACCTTCCCCGGTGGAGTTGTGCATGGGGTGTGTTTGGAACATTTTGTCACCAGCCGAGTCCAAAATTCAGCCGTTCCCCATCTCAGCCCAGAAAGCAGGTACAACAAGTTTTGTGGTGCCTTTCTCTTGCCTACCGGGGTAGTGTAAAAACTACCACGGAACTCGATTCTGGCACTTTCCCCGGTGGAGTTGTGCATGGGGTGTGTTTGGAACATTTTGTCACCAGCCGGTCCAAAATTCAGCGATTCCCCCATCTCAGCCCAGAAAGCAGGTAGAACAAGTTTTGTGGTGCCTTTCAGCTGCCTACCGGGGTAGTGTAAAAACTACCAAGAGAACTCGTTTCTGGCACCTTCCCCGGTGGAGTTGTGCATGGGTGTGTTTTGGAACATTTTGTCACCAGCCGAGTCCAAAATTCAGGGATTCCCCATCTCAGCCCAGAAAGCAGGTAGAACAAGTTTTGTGGTGCCTTTCAGCTGCCTACCGGGGGTAGTGTAAAAACTACCACAGAACTCGTTTCTGGCACCTTCCCCGGTGGAGTTGTGCATGGGGTGTGTTTGGAACATTTTGTCACCAGCCGAGTCCAAAATTCAGCGATTCCCCATCTCAGCCCAGAAAGCAGGTAGAACAAGTTTTGTGGTGCCTTTCAGCTGCCTACCGGGGTAGTGTAAAAACTACCAACAGAACTCGTTTCTGGCACCTTCCCCGGTGGAGTTGTGCATGGGGTGTGTTTGGAACAATTTTGTCACCAGCCGAGTCCAAAATTCAGCGATTCCCCATCTCAGCCAAAAGCAGGTAGAACAAGTTTGTTGTGGGCCTTTCAGCTGCCTACCGGGGTAGTTGTAAAAACTACCAACAGAACTCGTTTCTGGCACCTTCCCCGGTGAGCTGTGCATGGGGTGTGTTTGGAACATTTTGTCACCAGCCGAGTCGAAAATTCAGCGATTCCCCATCTCAGCCCAGAAAGCAGGTAGAACAAGTTTTGTGGTGCCTTTCAGCTGCCTACCGGGGTAGTGTAAAAACTACCCACAGAACTCGTTTCTGGCACCTTCCCCGGTGGAGTTGTGCATGGGGTGTGTTTGGAACATTTTGTCACCAGCCAAGTCCAAAATTCAGCTATTCCCCATCTCAGCCCAGAAAGCAGGTAGGAACAAGTTTGTGGTGCCTTTCAGCTGCTACCGGGGTAGTGTAAAAAACTACCAACGGAACTCGTTTCTGGCACCTTCCCCGGTGGAGTTGTGCATGGGGTGTGTTTGGAACATTTTGTCACCAGCCGAGTCCAAAATTCAGCCGTTCCCCATCTCAGCCCAGAAAGCAGGTAGAACAAGTTTTGTGGTGCCTTTCTCTTGCCTACCGGGGTAGTGTAAAAACTACCAACGGAACTCGATTCTGGCACCTTCCCCGGTGGGAGTTGTGCATGGGGTGTGTTTGGAACATTTTGTTACCAGCCGAGTCCAAAATTCAGCCGTTCCCCATCTCAGCCCAGAAAGCAGGTAGAACAAGTTTTGTGGTGCCTTTCAGCTGCCTACCGGGGTAGTGTAAAAAACTACAACAGAACTCGTTTCTGGCACCTTCCCCGGTGGAGTTGTGCATGGGGTGTGTTTGGAACATTTTGTCACCAGCCGAGTCCAAAATTCAGCGATTCCCCATCTCAGCCCAGAAAGCAGGTAGAACAAGTTTTGTGGTGCCTTTCAGCTGCCTACCGGGGTAGTGTAAAAACTACCAACAGAACTTGTTTCTGTCACCTTCCCCGGTGGAGTTGTGCATGGGGTGTGCCTTGCAACATTTTGTCTACAGCCGAGTCCAAAATTCAGCGGTTCCCCATCTCAGCCCAGAAAGCAGGTAGAACAAGTTTTGTGGTGCCTTTCAGCTGCCTACCGGGGTAGTGTAAAAACTACCAACGGAACTCGATTCTGGCACCTTCCCCGGTGGAGTTGTGCATGGGGTGTGTTTGGAACATTTTGTCACCAGCCGAGTCCAAAATTCAGCGATTCCCCATCTCAGCCCAGAAAGCAGGTAGAACAAGTTTTGTGGTGCCTTTCAGCTGCCTACCGGGGTAGTGTAAAAACTACCAACGGAACTCGTTTCTGGCACCTTCCCCGGTGGAGTTGTGCATGGGGTGTGTTTGGAACATTTTGTCACCAGCCGAGTCCAAAATTCAGCCGTTCCCCATCTCAGCCCAGAAAGCAGGTAGAACAAGTTTTGTGGTGCCTTTCTCTTGCCTACCGGGGTAGTGTAAAAACTACCAACGGAACTCGATTCTGGCACCTTCCCCGGTGGAGTTGTGCATGGGGTGTGTTTGGAACATTTTGTCACCAGCCGAGTCCAAAATTCAGGGATTCCCCATCTCAGCCCAGAAAGCAGGTAGAACAAGTTTTGTGGTGCCTTTCTCTTGCCTACCGGGGTAGTGTAAAAACTACCAACAGAACTCGTTTCTGGCACCTTCCCCGGTGGAGTTGTGCATGGGGTGTGTTTGGAACATTTTGTCACCAGCCGAGTCCAAAATTCAGCGATTCCCCATCTCAGCCCAGAAATCAGGTAGAACAAGTTTTGTGGTGCCTTTCAGCTGCCTACCGGGGTAGTGTAAAAACTACCCACAGAACTCGTTTCTGGCACCTTCCCCGGTGGAGTTGTGCATGGGGTGTGTTTGGAACATTTTGTCACCAGCCGAGTCCAAAAGTCAGCCGTTCCCCATCTCAGCCCAGAAAGCAGGTACAACAAGTTTTGTGGTGCCTTTCAGCTGCCTACCGGGGTAGTGTAAAAAACTACCAACAGAACTCGTTTCTGGCACCTTCCCCGGTGGAGTTGTGCATGGGGTGTTGTTTGGAACATTTTGTCACCAGCCGAGTCCAAAAGTCAGCGATTCCCCATCTCAGCCCAGAAAGCAGGTAGAACAAGTTTTGTGGTGCCTTTCAGCTGCCTACCGGGGTAGTGTAAAAACTACCAACGGAACTCGTTTCTGGCACCTTCCCCGGTGGAGTTGTGCATGGGGTGTGTTTGGAACATTTTGTCACCAGCCGAGTCCAAAATTCAGCGATTCCCCATCTCAGCCCAGAAAGCAGGTAGAACAAGTTTTGTGGTGCCTTTCAGCTGCCTACCGGGGGTAGTGTAAAAACTACCAAAAGAACTCGTTTCTGGCACCTTCCCCGGTGGAGTTGTGCATGGGGGTGTGTTTGGAACATTTTGTCACCAGCCGAGTCGAAAATTCAGCGATTCCCCATCTCAGCCCAGAAAGCAGGTAGAACAAGTTTTGTGGTGCCTTTCAGCTGCCTACCGGGGTAGTGTAAAAACTACCAACAGAACTCGTTTCTGGCACCTTCCCCGGTGGAGTTGTGCATGGGGTGTGTTTGGAACATTTTGTCACCAGCCAAGTCCAAAATTCAGCTATTCCCCATCTCAGCCCAGAAAGCAGGTACAACAAGTTTTGTGGTGCCTTTCTCTTGCCTACCGGGGTAGTGTAAAAACTACCAACAGAACTCGTTTCTGGCACCTTCCCCGGTGGAGTTGTGCATGGGGTGTGTTTGGAACATTTTGTCACCAGCCGAGTCCAAAATTCAGCGATTCCCCATCTCAGCCCAGAAATCAGGTAGAACAAGTTTTGTGGTGCCTTTCAGCTGCCTACCGGGGTAGTGTAAAAACTACCCACAGAACTCGTTTCTGGCACCTTCCCCGGTGGAGTTGTGCATGGGGTGTGTTTGGAACATTTTGTCACCAGCCGAGTCCAAAAGTCAGCCGTTCCCCATCTCAGCCCAGAAAGCAGGTACAACAAGTTTTGTGGTGCCTTTCAGCTGCCTACCGGGGGGTAGTGTAAAAACTACCAACAGAACTCGTTTCTGGCACCTTCCCCGGTGGAGTTGTGCATGGGGTGTGTTTGGAACATTTTGTCACCAGCCGAGTCCAAAAGTCAGCGATTCCCCATCTCAGCCCAGAAAGCAGGTAGAACAAGTTTTGTGGTGCCTTTCAGCTGCCTACCGGGGTAGTGTAAAAACTACCAACGGAACTCGTTTCTGGCACCTTCCCCGGTGGAGTTGTGCATGGGGTGTGTTTGGAACATTTTGTCACCAGCCGAGTCCAAAATTCAGCGATTCCCCATCTCAGCCCAGAAAGCAGGTAGAACAAGTTTTGTGGTGCCTTTCAGCTGCCTACCGGGGTAGTGTAAAAACTACCAAAAGAACTCGTTTCTGGCACCTTCCCCGGTGGAGTTGTGCATGGGGTGTGTTTGGAACATTTTGTCACCAGCCGAGTCGAAAATTCAGCGATTCCCCATCTCAGCCCAGAAAGCAGGTAGAACAAGTTTTGTGGTGCCTTTCAGCTGCCTACCGGGGTAGTGTAAAAACTACCAACAGAACTCGTTTCTGGCACCTTCCCCGGTGGAGTTGTGCATGGGGTGTGTTTGGAACATTTTGTCACCAGCCAAGTCCAAAATTCAGCTATTCCCCATCTCAGCCCAGAAAGCAGGTACAACAAGTTTTGTGGTGCCTTTCAGCTGCCTACCGGGGTAGTGTAAAAACTACCAAAAGAACTCGTTTCTGGCACCTTCCCCGGTGGAGTTGTGCATGGGGTGTGTTTGGAACATTTTGTCACCAGCCGAGTCGAAAATTCAGCGATTCCCCATCTCAGCCCAGAAAGCAGGTAGAACAAGTTTTGTGGTGCCTTTCAGCTGCCTACCGGGGTAGTGTAAAAACTACCAACAGAACTCGTTTCTGGCACCTTCCCCGGTGGAGTTGTGCATGGGGTGTGTTTTTTTGTCACCAGCCAAGTCCAAAATTCAGCTATTCCCCATCTCAGCCCAGAAAGCAGGTACAACAAGTTTTGTGGTGCCTTTCTCTTGCCTACCGGGGTAGTGTAAAAACTACCAACAGAACTCGTTTCTGGCACCTTCCCCGGTGGAGTTGTGCATGGGGTGTGTTTGGAACATTTTGTCACCAGCCGAGTCCAAAATTCAGCGATTCCCCATCTCAGCCCAGAAATCAGGTAGAACAAGTTTTGTGGTGCCTTTCAGCTGCCTACCGGGGTAGTGTAAAAACTACCAAGAGAACTCGTTTCTGGCACCTTCCCCGGTGGAGTTGTGCATGGGGTGTGTTTGGAACATTTTGTCACCAGCCGAGTCCAAAAGTCAGCCGTTCCCCATCTCAGCCCAGAAAGCAGGTACAACAAGTTTTGTGGTGCCTTTCAGCTGCCTACCGGGGTAGTGTAAAAACTACCAACAGAACTCGTTTCTGGCACCTTCCCCGGTGGAGTTGTGCATGGGGTGTGTTTGGAACATTTTGTCACCAGCCGAGTCCAAAAGTCAGCGATTCCCCATCTCAGCCCAGAAAGCAGGTAGAACAAGTTTTGTGGTGCCTTTCAGCTGCCTACCGGGGTAGTGTAAAAACTACCAACGGAACTCGTTTCTGGCACCTTCCCCGGTGGAGTTGTGCATGGGGTGTGTTTGGAACATTTTGTCACCAGCCGAGTCCAAAATTCAGCGATTCCCCATCTCAGCCCAGAAAGCAGGTAGAACAAGTTTTGTGGTGCCTTTCAGCTGCCTACCGGGGTAGTGTAAAAACTACCAAAAGAACTCGTTTCTGGCACCTTCCCCGGTGGAGTTGTGCATGGGGTGTGTTTGGAACATTTTGTCACCAGCCGAGTCGAAAATTCAGCGATTCCCCATCTCAGCCCAGAAAGCAGGTAGAACAAGTTTTGTGGTGCCTTTCAGCTGCCTACCGGGGTAGTGTAAAAACTACCAACAGAACTCGTTTCTGGCACCTTCCCCGGTGGAGTTGTGCATGGGGTGTGTTTGGAACATTTTGTCACCAGCCAAGTCCAAAATTCAGCTATTCCCCATCTCAGCCCAGAAAGCAGGTACAACAAGTTTTGTGGTGCCTTTCTCTTGCCTACCGGGGTAGTGTAAAAACTACCAACAGAACTCGTTTCTGGCACCTTCCCCGGTGGAGTTGTGCATGGGGTGTGTTTGGAACATTTTGTCACCAGCCGAGTCCAAAATTCAGCGATTCCCCATCTCAGCCCAGAAAGCAGGTAGAACAAGTTTTGTGGTGCCTTTCTCTTGCCTACCGGGGTAGTGTAAAAACTACCAACGGAACTCGTTTCTGGCACCTTCCCCGGTGGAGTTGTGCATGGGGTGTGTTTGGAACATTATGTCACCAGCCGAGTCCAGAATTCAGCGATTCCCCATCTCAGCCCAGAAAGCAGGTAGAACAAGTTTTGTGGTGCCTTTCAGCTGCCTACCGGGGTAGTGTAAAAACTACCCACAGAACTCGTTTCTGGCACCTTCCCCGGTGGAGTTGTGCATGGGGTGTGTATGGAACATTTTGTCACCAGCCGAGTCCAAAATTCAGCCGTTCCCCATCTCAGCCCAGAAAGCAGGTACAACAAGTTTTGTGGTGCCTTTCTCTTGCCTACCGGGGTAGTGTAAAAACTACCAACGGAACTCGATTCTGGCACCTTCCCCGGTGGAGTTGTGCATGGGGTGTGTTTGGAACATTTTGTCACCAGCCGAGTCCAAAATTCAGCGATTCCCCATCTCAGCCCAGAAAGCAGGTAGAACAAGTTTTGTGGTGCCTTTCAGCTGCCTACCGGGGTAGTGTAAAAACTACCAAGAGAACTCGTTTCTGGCACCTTCCCCGGTGGAGTTGTGCATGGGGTGTGTTTGGAACATTTTGTCACCAGCCGAGTCCAAAATTCAGCGATTCCCCATCTCAGCCCAGAAAGCAGGTAGAACAAGTTTTGTGGTGCCTTTCAGCTGCCTACCGGGGTAGTGTAAAAACTACCAACAGAACTCGTTTCTGGCACCTTCCCCGGTGGAGTTGTGCATGGGGTGTGTTTGGAACATTTTGTCACCAGCCGAGTCCAAAAGTCAGCGATTCCCCATCTCAGCCCAGAAAGCAGGTAGAACAAGTTTTGTGGTGCCTTTCTCTTGCCTACCGGGGTAGTGTAAAAACTACCAACAGAACTCGTTTCTGGCACCTTCCCCGGTGGAGTTGTGCATGGGGTGTGTTTGGAACATTTTGTCACCAGCCGAGTCCAAAATTCAGCGATTCCCCATCTCAGCCCAGAAAGCAGGTAGAACAAGTTTTGTGGTGCCTTTCAGCTGCCTACCGGGGTAGTGTAAAAACTACCAACAGAACTCGTTTCTGGCACCTTCCCCGGTGGAGTTGTGCATGGGGTGTGTTTGGAACATTTTGTCACCAGCCGAGTCCAAAATTCAGGGATTCCCCATCTCAGCCCAGAAAGCAGGTAGAACAAGTTTTGTGGTGCCTTTCAGCTGCCTACCGGGGTAGTGTAAAAACTACCAACAGAACTCGTTTCTGGCACCTTCCCCGGTGGAGCTGTGCATGGGGTGTGTTTGGAACATTTTGTCACCAGCCGAGTCGAAAATTCAGCGATTCCCCATCTCAGCCCAGAAAGCAGGTAGAACAAGTTTTGTGGTGCCTTTCAGCTGCCTACCGGGGTAGTGTAAAAACTACCCACAGAACTCGTTTCTGGCACCTTCCCCGGTGGAGTTGTGCATGGGGTGTGTTTGGAACATTTTGTCACCAGCCAAGTCCAAAATTCAGCTATTCCCCATCTCAGCCCAGAAAGCAGGTAGAACAAGTTTTGTGGTGCCTTTCAGCTGCCTACCGGGGTAGTGTAAAAACTACCAACAGAACTCGTTTCTGGCACCTTCCCCGGTGGAGTTGTGCATGGGGTGTGTTTGGAACATTTTGTCACCAGCCGAGTCCAAAATTCAGCCGTTCCCCATCTCAGCCCAGAAAGCAGGTAGAACAAGTTTTGTGGTGCCTTTCTCTTGCCTACCGGGGTAGTGTAAAAACTACCAACGGAACTCGATTCTGGCACCTTCCCCGGTGGAGTTGTGCATGGGGTGTGTTTGGAACATTTTGTTACCAGCCGAGTCCAAAATTCAGCCGTTCCCCATCTCAGCCCAGAAAGCAGGTAGAACAAGTTTTGTGGTGCCTTTCAGCTGCCTACCGGGGTAGTGTAAAAACTACCAACAGAACTCGTTTCTGGCACCTTCCCCGGTGGAGTTGTGCATGGGGTGTGTTTGGAACATTTTGTCACCAGCCGAGTCCAAAATTCAGCGATTCCCCATCTCAGCCCAGAAAGCAGGTAGAACAAGTTTTGTGGTGCCTTTCAGCTGCCTACCGGGGTAGTGTAAAAACTACCAACAGAACTTGTTTCTGTCACCTTCCCCGGTGGAGTTGTGCATGGGGTGTGCCTTGCAACATTTTGTCTACAGCCGAGTCCAAAATTCAGCGGTTCCCCATCTCAGCCCAGAAAGCAGGTAGAACAAGTTTTGTGGTGCCTTTCAGCTGCCTACCGGGGTAGTGTAAAAACTACCAACGGAACTCGATTCTGGCACCTTCCCCGGTGGAGTTGTGCATGGGGTGTGTTTGGAACATTTTGTCACCAGCCGAGTCCAAAATTCAGCGATTCCCCATCTCAGCCCAGAAAGCAGGTAGAACAAGTTTTGTGGTGCCTTTCAGCTGCCTACCGGGGTAGTGTAAAAACTACCAACGGAACTCGTTTCTGGCACCTTCCCCGGTGGAGTTGTGCATGGGGTGTGTTTGGAACATTTTGTCACCAGCCGAGTCCAAAATTCAGCGATTCCCCATCTCAGCCCAGAAAGCAGGTAGAACAAGTTTTGTGGTGCCTTTCAGCTGCCTACCGGGGTAGTGTAAAAACTACCCACAGAACTCGTTTCTGGCACCTTCCCCGGTGGAGTTGTGCATGGGGTGTGTTTGGAACATTTTGTCACCAGCCAAGTCCAAAATTCAGCTATTCCCCATCTCAGCCCAGAAAGCAGGTAGAACAAGTTTTGTGGTGCCTTTCAGCTGCCTACCGGGGTAGTGTAAAAACTACCAACAGAACTCGTTTCTGGCACCTTCCCCGGTGGAGTTGTGCATGGGGTGTGTTTGGAACATTTTGTCACCAGCCGAGTCCAAAATTCAGCCGTTCCCCATCTCAGCCCAGAAAGCAGGTAGAACAAGTTTTGTGGTGCCTTTCTCTTGCCTACCGGGGTAGTGTAAAAACTACCAACGGAACTCGATTCTGGCACCTTCCCCGGTGGAGTTGTGCATGGGGTGTGTTTGGAACATTTTGTTACCAGCCGAGTCCAAAATTCAGCCGTTCCCCATCTCAGCCCAGAAAGCAGGTAGAACAAGTTTTGTGGTGCCTTTCAGGTGCCTACCGGGGTAGTGTAAAAACTACCAACAGAACTCGTTTCTGGCACCTTCCCCGGTGGAGTTGTGCATGGGGTGTGTTTGGAACATTTTGTCACCAGCCGAGTCCAAAATTCAGCGATTCCCCATCTCAGCCCAGAAAGCAGGTAGAACAAGTTTTGTGGTGCCTTTCAGCTGCCTACCGGGGTAGTGTAAAAACTACCAACAGAACTTGTTTCTGTCACCTTCCCCGGTGGAGTTGTGCATGGGGTGTGCCTTGCAACATTTTGTCTACAGCCGAGTCCAAAATTCAGCCGTTCCCCATCTCAGCCCAGAAAGCAGGTAGAACAAGTTTTGTGGTGCCTTTCAGCTGCCTACCGGGGTAGTGTAAAAACTACCAACGGAACTCGATTCTGGCACCTTCCCCGGTGGAGTTGTGCATGGGGTGTGTTTGGAACATTTTGTCACCAGCCGAGTCCAAAATTCAGCGATTCCCCATCTCAGCCCAGAAAGCAGGTAGAACAAGTTTTGTGGTGCCTTTCAGCTGCCTACCGGGGTAGTGTAAAAACTACCAACGGAACTCGTTTCTGGCACCTTCCCCGGTGGAGTTGTGCATGGGGTGTGTTTGGAACATTTTGTCACCAGCCGAGTCCAAAATTCAGCCGTTCCCCATCTCAGCCCAGAAAGCAGGTAGAACAAGTTTTGTGGTGCCTTTCAGCTGCCTACCGGGGTAGTGTAAAAACTACCAACAGAACTCGTTTCTGGCACCTTCCCCGGTGGAGCTGTGCATGGGGTGTGTTTGGAACATTTTGTCACCAGCCGAGTCGAAAATTCAGCGATTCCCCATCTCAGCCCAGAAAGCAGGTAGAACAAGTTTTGTGGTGCCTTTCAGCTGCCTACCGGGGTAGTGTAAAAACTACCCACAGAACTCGTTTCTGGCACCTTCCCCGGTGGAGTTGTGCATGGGGTGTGTTTGGAACATTTTGTCACCAGCCAAGTCCAAAATTCAGCTATTCCCCATCTCAGCCCAGAAAGCAGGTAGAACAAGTTTTGTGGTGCCTTTCAGCTGCCTACCGGGGTAGTGTAAAAACTACCAACAGAACTCGTTTCTGGCACCTTCCCCGGTGGAGTTGTGCATGGGGTGTGTTTGGAACATTTTGTCACCAGCCGAGTCCAAAATTCAGCCGTTCCCCATCTCAGCCCAGAAAGCAGGTAGAACAAGTTTTGTGGTGCCTTTCTCTTGCCTACCGGGGTAGTGTAAAAACTACCAACGGAACTCGATTCTGGCACCTTCCCCGGTGGAGTTGTGCATGGGGTGTGTTTGGAACATTTTGTTACCAGCCGAGTCCAAAATTCAGCCGTTCCCCATCTCAGCCCAGAAAGCAGGTAGAACAAGTTTTGTGGTGCCTTTCAGCTGCCTACCGGGGTAGTGTAAAAACTACCAACAGAACTCGTTTCTGGCACCTTCCCCGGTGGAGTTGTGCATGGGGTGTGTTTGGAACATTTTGTCACCAGCCGAGTCCAAAATTCAGCGATTCCCCATCTCAGCCCAGAAAGCAGGTAGAACAAGTTTTGTGGTGCCTTTCAGCTGCCTACCGGGGTAGTGTAAAAACTACCAACAGAACTTGTTTCTGTCACCTTCCCCGGTGGAGTTGTGCATGGGGTGTGCCTTGCAACATTTTGTCTACAGCCGAGTCCAAAATTCAGCGGTTCCCCATCTCAGCCCAGAAAGCAGGTAGAACAAGTTTTGTGGTGCCTTTCAGCTGCCTACCGGGGTAGTGTAAAAACTACCAACGGAACTCGATTCTGGCACCTTCCCCGGTGGAGTTGTGCATGGGGTGTGTTTGGAACATTTTGTCACCAGCCGAGTCCAAAATTCAGCGATTCTCCATCTCAGCCCAGAAAGCAGGTAGAACAAGTTTTGTGGTGCCTTTCAGCTGCCTACCGGGGTAGTGTAAAAACTACCAACGGAACTCGTTTCTGGCACCTTCCCCGGTGGAGTTGTGCATGGGGTGTGTTTGGAACATTTTGTCACCAGCCGAGTCCAAAATTCAGCCGTTCCCCATCTCAGCCCAGAAAGCAGGTAGAACAAGTTTTGTGGTGCCTTTCTCTTGCCTACCGGGGTAGTGTAAAAACTACCAACGGAACTCGATTCTGGCACCTTCCCCGGTGGAGTTGTGCATGGGGTGTGTTTGGAACATTTTGTCACCAGCCGAGTCCAAAATTCAGCGATTCCCCATCTCAGCCCAGAAAGCAGGTAGAACAAGTTTTGTGGTGCCTTTCAGCTGCCTACCGGGGTAGTGTAAAAACTACCAACAGAACTCGTTTCTGGCACCTTCCCCGGTGGAGTTGTGCATGGGGTGTGTTTGGAACATTTTGTCACCAGCCGAGTCCAAAATTCAGCGATTCCCCATCTCAGCCCAGAAAGCAGGTAGAACAACTTTTGTGGTGCCTTTCTCTTGCCTACCGGGGTAGTGTAAAAACTACCAACAGAACTCGTTTCTGGCACCTTCCCCGGTGGAGTTGTGCATGGGGTGTGTTTGGAACATTTTGTCACCAGCCGAGTCCAAAAGTCAGCGATTCCCCATCTCAGCCCAGAAAGCAGGTAGAACAAGTTTTGTGGTGCCTTTCAGCTGCCTACCGGGGTAGTGTAAAAACTACCAACGGAACTCGTTTCTGGCACCTTCCCCGGTGGAGTTGTGCATGGGGTGTGTTTGGAACATTTTGTCACCAGCCGAGTCCAAAATTCAGCGATTCCCCATCTCAGCCCAGAAAGCAGGTAGAACAAGTTTTGTGGTGCCTTTCAGCTGCCTACCGGGGTAGTGTAAAAACTACCAAAAGAACTCGTTTCTGGCACCTTCCCCGGTGGAGTTGTGCATGGGGTGTGTTTGGAACATTTTGTCACCAGCCGAGTCGAAAATTCAGCGATTCCCCATCTCAGCCCAGAAAGCAGGTAGAACAAGTTTTGTGGTGCCTTTCAGCTGCCTACCGGGGTAGTGTAAAAACTACCAACAGAACTCGTTTCTGGCACCTTCCCCGGTGGAGTTGTGCATGGGGTGTGTTTGGAACATTTTGTCACCAGCCGAGTCCAAAATTCAGCTATTCCCCATCTCAGCCCAGAAAGCAGGTACAACAAGTTTTGTGGTGCCTTTCTCTTGCCTACCGGGGTAGTGTAAAAACTACCAAGAGAACTCGTTTCTGGCACCTTCCCCGGTGGAGTTGTGCATGGGGTGTGTTTGGAACATTTTGTCACCAGCCGAGTCCAAAATTCAGCCGTTCCCCATCTCAGCCCAGAAAGCAGGTAGAACAAGTTTTGTGGTGCCTTTCAGCTGCCTACCGGGGTAGTGTAAAAACTACCAAGAGAACTCGTTTCTGGCACCTTCCCCGGTGGAGTTGTGCATGGGGTGTGTTTGGAACATTTTGTCACCAGCCGAGTCCAAAAGTCAGCGATTCCCCATCTCAGCCCAGAAAGCAGGTAGAACAAGTTTTGTGGTGCCTTTCAGCTGCCTACCGGGGTAGTGTAAAAACTACCAACGGAACTCGATTCTGGCACCTTCCCCGGTGGAGTTGTGCATGGGGTGTGTTTGGAACATTTTGTCACCAGACGAGTCCAAAATTCAGCGATTCCCCATCTCAGCCCAGAAAGCAGGTAGAACAAGTTTTGTGGTGCCTTTCAGCTGCCTACCGGGGTAGTGTAAAAACTACCAAAAGAACTCGTTTCTGGCACCTTCCCCGGTGGAGTTGTGCATGGGGTGTGTTTGGAACATTTTGTCACCAGCCGAGTCCAAAATTCAGCGATTCCCCATCTCAGCCCAGAAAGCAGGTAGAACAAGTTTTGTGGTGCCTTTCAGCTGCCTACCGGGGTAGTGTAAAAACTACCAACAGAACTCGTTTCTGGCACCTTCCCCGGTGGAGTTGTGCATGGGGTGTGTTTGGAACATTTTGTCACCAGCCGAGTCCAAAATTCAGCGATTCCCCATCTCAGCCCAGAAAGCAGGTAGAACAAGTTTTGTGGTGCCTTTCAGCTGCCTACCGGGGTAGTGTAAAAACTACCAAAAGAACTCGTTTCTGGCACCTTCCCCGGTGGAGTTGTGCATGGGGTGTGTTTGGAACATTTTGTCACCAGCCGAGTCCAAAATTCAGCGATTCCCCATCTCAGCCCAGAAAGCAGGTACAACAAGTTTTGTGGTGCCTTTCTCTTGCCTACCGGGGTAGTGTAAAAACTACCAACGGAACTCGTTTCTGGCACCTTCCCCGGTGGAGTTGTGCATGGGGTGTGTTTGGAACATTATGTCACCAGCCGAGTCCAAAATTCAGCGATTCCCCATCTCAGCCCAGAAAGCAGGTAGAACAAGTTTTGTGGTGCCTTTCAGCTGCCTACCGGGGTAGTGTAAAAACTACCCACAGAACTCGTTTCTGGCACCTTCCCCGGTGGAGTTGTGCATGGCGTGTGTTTGGAACATTTTGTCACCAGCCGAGTCCAAAATTCAGCCGTTCCCCATCTCAGCCCAGAAAGCAGGTACAACAAGTTTTGTGGTGCCTTTCAGCTGCCTACCGGGGTAGTGTAAAAACTACCAAGAGAACTCGTTTCTGGCACCTTCCCCGGTGGAGTTGTGCATGGGGTGTGTTTGGAACATTTTGTCACCAGCCGAGTCCAAAAGTCAGCGATTCCCCATCTCAGCCCAGAAAGCAGGTAGAACAAGTTTTGTGGTGCCTTTCAGCTGCCTACCGGGGTAGTGTAAAAACTACCAACAGAACTCGTTTCTGGCACCTTCCCCGGTGGAGTTGTGCATGGGGTGTGTTTGGAACATTTTGTCACCAGCCGAGTCCAAAATTCAGCGATTCCCCATCTCAGCCCAGAAAGCAGGTAGAACAAGTTTTGTGGTGCCTTTCAGCTGCCTACCGGGGTAGTGTAAAAAACTACCAACGGAACTCGTTTCTGGCACCTTCCCCGGTGGAGTTGTGCATGGGGTGTGTTTGGAACATTTTGTCACCAGCCGAGTCCAAAATTCAGCCGTTCCCCATCTCAGCCCAGAAAGCAGGTAGAACAAGTTTTGTGGTGCCTTTCTCTTGCCTACCGGGGTAGTGTAAAAACTACCAAGAGAACTCGTTTCTGGCACCTTCCCCGGTGGAGTTGTGCATGGGGTGTGTTTGGAACATTTTGTCACCAGCCGAGTCCAAAATTCAGCCGTTCCCCATCTCAGCCCAGAAAGCAGGTAGAACAAGTTTTGTGGTGCCTTTCAGCTGCCTACCGGGGTAGTGTAAAAACTACCAAAAGAACTCGTTTCTGGCACCTTCCCCGGTGGAGTTGTGCATGGGGTGTGTTTGGAACATTTTGTCACCAGCCGAGTCCAAAATTCAGCGATTCCCCATCTCAGCCCAGAAAGCAGGTAGAACAAGTTTTGTGGTGCCTTTCAGCTGCCTACCGGGGTAGTGTAAAAACTACCAACAGAACTCGTTTCTGGCACCTTCCCCGGTGGAGTTGTGCATGGGGTGTGTTTGGAACATTTTGTCACCAGCCGAGTCCAAAATTCAGCGATTCCCCATCTCAGCCCAGAAAGCAGGTAGAACAAGTTTTGTGGTGCCTTTCAGCTGCCTACCGGGGTAGTGTAAAAACTACCAACAGAACTCGTTTCTGGCACCTTCCCCGGTGGAGTTGTGCATGGGGTGTGTTTGGAACATTTTGTCACCAGCCGAGTCCAAAATTCAGCGATTCCCCATCTCAGCCCAGAAAGCAGGTACAACAAGTTTTGTGGTGCCTTTCTCTTGCCTACCGGGGTAGTGTAAAAACTACCAACGGAACTCGTTTCTGGCACCTTCCCCGGTGGAGTTGTGCATGGGGTGTGTTTGGAACATTATGTCACCAGCCGAGTCCAAAATTCAGCGATTCCCCATCTCAGCCCAGAAAGCAGGTAGAACAAGTTTTGTGGTGCCTTTCAGCTGCCTACCGGGGTAGTGTAAAAACTACCCACAGAACTCGTTTCTGGCACCTTCCCCGGTGGAGTTGTGCATGGCGTGTGTTTGGAACATTTTGTCACCAGCCGAGTCCAAAATTCAGCCGTTCCCCATCTCAGCCCAGAAAGCAGGTACAACAAGTTTTGTGGTGCCTTTCAGCTGCCTACCGGGGTAGTGTAAAAACTACCAAGAGAACTCGTTTCTGGCACCTTCCCCGGTGGAGTTGTGCATGGGATGTGTTTGGAACATTTTGTCACCAGCCGAGTCCAAAAGTCAGCGATTCCCCATCTCAGCCCAGAAAGCAGGTAGAACAAGTTTTGTGGTGCCTTTCAGCTGCCTACCGGGGTAGTGTAAAAACTACCAACAGAACTCGTTTCTGGCACCTTCCCCGGTGGAGTTGTGCATGGGGTGTGTTTGGAACATTTTGTCACCAGCCGAGTCCAAAATTCAGCGATTCCCCATCTCAGCCCAGAAAGCAGGTAGAACAAGTTTTGTGGTGCCTTTCAGCTGCCTACCGGGGTAGTGTAAAAACTACCAACGGAACTCGTTTCTGGCACCTTCCCCGGTGGAGTTGTGCATGGGGTGTGTTTGGAACATTTTGTCACCAGCCGAGTCCAAAATTCAGCCGTTCCCCATCTCAGCCCAGAAAGCAGGTAGAACAAGTTTTGTGGTGCCTTTCTCTTGCCTACCGGGGTAGTGTAAAAACTACCAAGAGAACTCGTTTCTGGCACCTTCCCCGGTGGAGTTGTGCATGGGGTGTGTTTGGAACATTTTGTCACCAGCCGAGTCCAAAATTCAGCGATTCCCCATCTCAGCCCAGAAAGTAGGTAGAACAAGTTTTGTGGTGCCTTTCAGCTGCCTACCGGGGTAGTGTAAAAACTACCAAGAGAACTCGTTTCTGGCACCTTCCCCGGTGGAGTTGTGCATGGGGTGTGTTTGGAACATTTTGTCACCAGCCGAGTCCAAAATTCAGCGATTCCCCATCTCAGCCCAGAAAGCAGGTAGAACAAGTTTTGTGGTGCCTTTCAGCTGCCTACCGGGGTAGTGTAAAAACTACTAACAGAACTCGTTTCTGGCACCTTCCCCGGTGGAGTTGTGCATGGGGTGTGTTTGGAACATTTTGTCACCAGCCGAGTCCAAAATTCAGCCGTTCCCCATCTCAGCCCAGAAAGCAGGTACAACAAGTTTTGTGGTGCCTTTCTCTTGCCTACCGGGGTAGTGTAAAAAACTACCAACAGAACTCGTTTCTGGCACCTTCCCCGGTGGAGTTGTGCATGGGGTGTGTTTGGAACATTTTGTCAGCAGCCGAGTCCAAAATTCAGCGATTCCCCATCTCAGCCCAGAAAGCAGGTAGAACAAGTTTTGTGGTGCCTTTCTCTTGCCTACCGGGGTAGTGTAAAAACTACCAACGGAACTCGTTTCTGGCACCTTCCCCGGTGGAGTTGTGCATGGGGTGTGTTTGGAACATTATGTCACCAGCCGAGTCCAAAATTCAGCGATTCCCCATCTCAGCCCAGAAAGCAGGTAGAACAAGTTTTGTGGTGCCTTTCAGCTGCCTACCGGGGTAGTGTAAAAACTACCAACAGAACTCGTTTCTGGCACCTTCCCCGGTGGAGTTGTGCATGGGGTGTGTTTGGAACATTTTGTCACCAGCCGAGTCCAAATTCAGCCGTTCCCCATCTCAGCCCAGAAAGCAGGTACAACAAGTTTTGTGGTGCCTTTCAGCTGCCTACCGGGGTAGTGTAAAAACTACCAAGAGAACTCGTTTCTGGCACCTTCCCCGGTGGAGTTGTGCATGGGGTGTGTTTGGAACATTTTGTCACCAGCCGAGTCCAAAAGTCAGCGATTCCCCATCTCAGCCCAGAAAGCAGGTAGAACAAGTTTTGTGGTGCCTTTCAGCTGCCTACCGGGGTAGTGTAAAAACTACCAACGGAACTCGATTCTGGCACCTTCCCCGGTGGAGTTGTGCATGGGGTGTGTTTGGAACATTTTGTCACCAGCCGAGTCCAAAATTCAGCGATTCCCCATCTCAGCCCAGAAAGCAGGTAGAACAAGTTTTGTGGTGCCTTTCAGCTGCCTACCGGGGTAGTGTAAAAACTACCAACGGAACTCGTTTCTGGCACCTTCCCCGGTGGAGTTGTGCATGGGGTGTGTTTGGAACATTTTGTCACCAGCCGAGTCCAAAATTCAGCCGTTCCCCATCTCAGCCCAGAAAGCAGGTAGAACAAGTTTTGTGGTGCCTTTCTCTTGCCTACCGGGGTAGTGTAAAAACTACCAAGAGAACTCGTTTCTGGCACCTTCCCCGGTGGAGTTGTGCATGGGGTGTGTTTGGAACATTTTGTCACCAGCCGAGTCGAAAATTCAGCGATTCCCCATCTCAGCCCAGAAAGCAGGTAGAACAAGTTTTGTGGTGCCTTTCAGCTGCCTACCGGGGTAGTGTAAAAACTACCAACAGAACTCGTTTCTGGCACCTTCCCCGGTGGAGTTGTGCATGGGGTGTGTTTGGAACATTTTGTCACCAGCCGAGTCCAAAATTCAGCGATTCCCCATCTCAGCCCAGAAAGCAGGTAGAACAAGTTTTGTGGTGCCTTTCAGCTGCCTACCGGGTAGTGTAAAAACTACCAACAGAACTCGTTTCTGGCACCTTCCCCGGTGGAGTTGTGCATGGGGTGTGTTTGGAACATTTTGTCACCAGCCGAGTCCAAAATTCAGCCGTTCCCCATCTCAGCCCAGAAAGCAGGTACAACAAGTTTTGTGGTGCCTTTCAGCTGCCTACCGGGGTAGTGTAAAAACTACCAAGAGAACTCGTTTCTGGCACCTTCCCCGGTGGAGTTGTGCATGGGGTGTGTTTGGAACATTTTGTCACCAGCCGAGTCCAAAATTCAGCGATTCCCCATCTCAGCCCAGAAAGCAGGTAGAACAAGTTTTGTGGTGCCTTTCAGCTGCCTACCGGGGTAGTGTAAAAACTACCAACGGAACTCGTTTCTGGCACCTTCCCCGGTGGAGTTGTGCATGGGGTGTGTTTGGAACATTTTGTCACCAGCCGAGTCCAAAATTCAGGGATTCCCCATCTCAGCCCAGAAAGCAGGTAGAACAAGTTTTGTGGTGCCTTTCTCTTGCCTACCGGGGTAGTGTAAAAACTACCAAGAGAACTCGTTTCTGGCACCTTCCCCGGTGGAGTTGTGCATGGGGTGTGTTTGGAACATTTTGTCACCAGCCGAGTCCAAAATTCAGCGATTCCCCATCTCAGCCCAGAAAGTAGGTAGAACAAGTTTTGTGGTGCCTTTCAGCTGCCTACCGGGGTAGTGTAAAAACTACCAAGAGAACTCGTTTCTGGCACCTTCCCCGGTGGAGTTGTGCATGGGGTGTGTTTGGAACATTTTGTCACCAGCCGAGTCCAAAATTCAGCGATTCCCCATCTCAGCCCAGAAAGCAGGTAGAACAAGTTTTGTGGTGCCTTTCAGCTGCCTACCGGGGTAGTGTAAAAACTACCAACAGAACTCGTTTCTGGCACCTTCCCCGGTGGAGTTGTGCATGGGGTGTGTTTGGAACATTTTGTCACCAGCCGAGTCCAAAATTCAGCCGTTCCCCATCTCAGCCCAGAAAGCAGGTACAACAAGTTTTGTGGTGCCTTTCTCTTGCCTACCGGGGTAGTGTAAAAACTACCAACAGAACTCGTTTCTGGCACCTTCCCCGGTGGAGTTGTGCATGGGGTGTGTTTGGAACATTTTGTCAGCAGCCGAGTCCAAAATTCAGCGATTCCCCATCTCAGCCCAGAAAGCAGGTAGAACAAGTTTTGTGGTGCCTTTCTCTTGCCTACCGGGGTAGTGTAAAAACTACCAACGGAACTCGTTTCTGGCACCTTCCCCGGTGGAGTTGTGCATGGGGTGTGTTTGGAACATTATGTCACCAGCCGAGTCCAAAATTCAGCGATTCCCCATCTCAGCCCAGAAAGCAGGTAGAACAAGTTTTGTGGTGCCTTTCAGCTGCCTACCGGGGTAGTGTAAAAACTACCAACAGAACTCGTTTCTGGCACCTTCCCCGGTGGAGTTGTGCATGGGGTGTGTTTGGAACATTTTGTCACCAGCCGAGTCCAAAATTCAGCCGTTCCCCATCTCAGCCCAGAAAGCAGGTAGAACAAGTTTTGTGGTGCCTTTCAGCTGCCTACCGGGGTAGTGTAAAAACTACCAAGAGAACTCGTTTCTGGCACCTTCCCCGGTGGAGTTGTGCATGGGGTGTGTTTGGAACATTTTGTCACCAGCCGAGTCCAAAAGTCAGCGATTCCCCATCTCAGCCCAGAAAGCAGGTAGAACAAGTTTTGTGGTGCCTTTCAGCTGCCTACCGGGGTAGTGTAAAAACTACCAACGGAACTCGATTCTGGCACCTTCCCCGGTGGAGTTGTGCATGGGGTGTGTTTGGAACATTTTGTCACCAGCCGAGTCCAAAATTCAGCGATTCCCCATCTCAGCCCAGAAAGCAGGTAGAACAAGTTTTGTGGTGCCTTTCAGCTGCCTACCGGGGTAGTGTAAAAACTACCAACGGAACTCGTTTCTGGCACCTTCCCCGGTGGAGTTGTGCATGGGGTGTGTTTGGAACATTTTGTCACCAGCCGAGTCCAAAATTCAGCCGTTCCCCATCTCAGCCCAGAAAGCAGGTAGAAGAAGTTTTGTGGTGCCTTTCTCTTGCCTACCGGGGTAGTGTAAAAACTACCAAGAGAACTCGTTTCTGGCACCTTCCCCGGTGGAGTTGTGCATGGGGTGTGTTTGGAACATTTTGTCACCAGCCGAGTCCAAAATTCAGCGATTCCCCATCTCAGCCCAGAAAGCAGGTAGAACAAGTTTTGTGGTGCCTTTCAGCTGCCTACCGGGGTAGTGTAAAAACTACCAACAGAACTCGTTTCTGGCACCTTCCCCGGTGGAGTTGTGCATGGGGTGTGTTTGGAACATTTTGTAACCAGCCGAGTCCAAAATTCAGCGATTCCCCATCTCAGCCCAGAAAGCAGGTAGAACAAGTTTTGTGGTGCCTTTCAGCTGCCTACCGGGGTAGTGTAAAAACTACCAACAGAACTCGTTTCTGGCACCTTCCCCGGTGGAGTTGTGCATGGGGTGTGTTTGGAACATTTTGTCACCAGCCGAGTCCAAAATTCAGCCGTTCCCCATCTCAGCCCAGAAAGCAGGTACAACAAGTTTTGTGGTGCCTTTCAGCTGCCTACCGGGGTAGTGTAAAAACTACCAACAGAACTCGTTTCTGGCACCTTCCCCGGTGGAGTTGTGCATGGGGTGTGTTTGGAACATTTTGTCACCAGCCGAGTCCAAAATTCAGCGATTCCCCATCTCAGCCCAGAAAGCAGGTAGAACAAGTTTTGTGGTGCCTTTCAGCTGCCTACCGGGGTAGTGTAAAAACTACCAACAGAACTCGTTTCTGGCACCTTCCCCGGTGGAGTTGTGCATGGGGTGTGTTTGGAACATTTTGTCACCAGCCGAGTCCAAAATTCAGCGATTCCCCATCTCAGCCCAGAAAGCAGGTAGAACAAGTTTTGTGGTGCCTTTCAGCTGCCTACCGGGGTAGTGTAAAAACTACCAACAGAACTCGTTTCTGGCACCTTCCCGGTGGAGTTGTGCATGGGGTGTGTTTGGAACATTTTGTCACCAGCCGAGTCCAAAATTCAGCGATTCCCCATCTCAGCCCAGAAAGCAGGTAGAACAAGTTTTGTGGTGCCTTTCAGCTGCCTACCGGGGTAGTGTAAAAACTACCAACGGAACTCGATTCTGGCACCTTCCCCGGTGGAGTTGTGCATGGGGTGTGTTTGGAACATTTTGTCACCAGCCGAGTCCAAAATTCAGCCGTTCCCCATCTCAGCCCAGAAAGCAGGTAGAACAAGTTTTGCGGTGCCTTTCTCTTGCCTACCGGGTAGTGTAAAAACTACCAACGGAACTCGTTTCTGGCACCTTCCCCGGTGGAGTTGTGCATGGGGTGTGTTTGGAACATTTTGTCACCAGCCGAGTCCAAAATTCAGGGATTCCCCATCTCAGCCCAGAAAGCAGGTAGAACAAGTTTTGTGGTGCCTTTCAGCTGCCTACCGGGGTAGTGTAAAAACTACAACAGAACTCGTTTCTGGCACCTTCCCCGGTGGAGTTGTGCATGGGGTGTGTTTGGAACATTTTGTCACCAGCCGAGTCCAAAATTCAGCGATTCCCCATCTCAGCCCAGAAAGCAGGTAGAACAAGTTTTGTGGTGCCTTTCAGCTGCCTACCGGGGTAGTGTAAAAACTACCAACGGAACTCGATTCTGGCACCTTCCCCGGTGGAGTTGTGCATGGGGTGTGTTTGGAACATTTTGTCACCAGCTGAGTCCAAAATTCAGCGATTCCCCATCTCAGCCCAGAAAGCAGGTAGAACAAGTTTTGTGGTGCCTTTCAGCTGCCTACCGGGGTAGTGTAAAAACTACCAACAGAACTCGTTTCTGGCACCTTCCCCGGTGGAGTTGTGCATGGGGTGTGTTTGGAACATTTTGTCACCAGCCGAGTCGAAAATTCAGCGATTCCCCATCTCAGCCCAGAAAGCAGGTAGAACAAGTTTTGTGGTGCCTTTCAGCTGCCTACCGGGTAGTGTAAAAACTACCAACAGAACTCGTTTCTGGCACCTTCCCCGGTGGAGTTGTGCATGGGGTGTGTTTGGAACATTTTGTCACCAGCCAAGTCCAAAATTCAGCTATTCCCCATCTCAGCCCAGAAAGCAGGTACAACAAGTTTTGTGGTGCCTTTCTCTTGCCTACCGGGGTAGTGTAAAAACTACCAACAGAACTCGTTTCTGGCACCTTCCCCGGTGGAGTTGTGCATGGGGTGTGTTTGGAACATTTTGTCACCAGCCGAGTCCAAAATTCAGCGATTCCCCATCTCAGCCCAGAAAGCAGGTAGAACAAGTTTTGTGGTGCCTTTCTCTTGCCTACCGGGGTAGTGTAAAAACTACCAACGGAACTCGTTTCTGGCACCTTCCCCGGTGGAGTTGTGCATGGGGTGTGTTTGGAACATTTTGTCACCAGCCGAGTCCAAAAGTCAGCGATTCCCCATCTCAGCCCAGAAAGCAGGTAGAACAAGTTTTGTGGTGCCTTTCAGCTGCCTACCGGGGTAGTGTAAAATCTACCCACAGAACTCGTTTCTGGCACCTTCCCCGGTGGAGTTGTGCATGGGGTGTGTTTGGAACATTTTGTCACCAGCCGAGTCCAAAATTCAGCCGTTCCCCATCTCAGCCCAGAAAGCAGGTAGAACAAGTTTTGTGGTGCCTTTCAGCTGCCTACCGGGGTAGTGTAAAAACTACCAACAGAACTCGTTTCTGGCACCTTCCCCGGTGGAGTTGTGCATGGGGTGTGTTTGGAACATTTTGTCACCAGCCGAGTCCAAAAGTCAGCCGTTCCCCATCTCAGCCCAGAAAGCAGGTAGAACAAGTTTTGTGGTGCCTTTCAGGTGCCTACCGGGGTAGTGTAAAAACTACCAACAGAACTCGTTTCTGGCACCTTCCCCGGTGGAGTTGTGCATGGGGTGTGTTTGGAACATTTTGTCACCAGCCGAGTCCAAAATTCAGCGATTCCCCATCTCAGCCCAGAAAGCAGGTAGAACAAGTTTTGTGGTGCCTTTCAGCTGCCTACCGGGGTAGTGTAAAAACTACCCACAGAACTCGTTTCTGGCACCTTCCCCGGTGGAGTTGTGCATGGGGTGTGTTTGGAACATTTTGTCACCAGCCAAGTCCAAAATTCAGCTATTCCCCATCTCAGCCCAGAAAGCAGGTAGAACAAGTTTTGTGGTGCCTTTCAGCTGCCTACCGGGGTAGTGTAAAAACTACCAACAGAACTCGTTTCTGGCACCTTCCCCGGTGGAGTTGTGCATGGGGTGTGTTTGGAACATTTTGTCACCAGCCGAGTCCAAAATTCAGCCGTTCCCCATCTCAGCCCAGAAAGCAGGTACAACAAGTTTTGTGGTGCCTTTCTCTTGCCTACCGGGGTAGTGTAAAAACTACCAACGGAACTCGATTCTGGCACCTTCCCCGGTGGAGTTGTGCATGGGGTGTGTTTGGAACATTTTGTTACCAGCCGAGTCCAAAATTCAGCCGTTCCCCATCTCAGCCCAGAAAGCAGGTAGAACAAGTTTTGTGGTGCCTTTCTCTTGCCTACCGGGGTAGTGTAAAAACTACCAACGGAACTCGTTTCTGGCACCTTCCCCGGTGGAGTTGTGCATGGGGTGTGTTTGGAACATTTTGTCACCAGCCGAGTCCAAAATTCAGGGATTCCCCATCTCAGCCCAGAAAGCAGGTAGAACAAGTTTTGTGGTGCCTTTCAGCTGCCTACCGGGGTAGTGTAAAAACTACCAACAGAACTCGTTTCTGGCACCTTCCCCGGTGGAGTTGTGCATGGGGTGTGTTTGGAACATTTTGTCACCAGCCGAGTCCAAAATTCAGCGATTCCCCATCTCAGCCCAGAAAGCAGGTAGAACAAGTTTTGTGGTGCCTTTCAGCTGCCTACCGGGGTAGTGTAAAAACTACCAACAGAACTCGTTTCTGGCACCTTCCCCGGTGGAGTTGTGCATGGGGTGTGTTTGGAACATTTTGTCACCAGCCGAGTCCAAAATTCAGCGATTCCCCATCTCAGCCCAGAAAGCAGGTAGAACAAGTTTTGTGGTGCCTTTCAGCTGCCTACCGGGGTAGTGTAAAAACTACCCACAGAACTCGTTTCTGGCACCTTCCCCGGTGGAGTTGTGCATGGGGTGTGTTTGGTACATTTTGTCACCAGCCGAGTCCAAAAGTCAGCCGTTCCCCATCTCAGCCCAGAAAGCAGGTAGAACAAGTTTTGTGGTGCCTTTCTCTTGCCTACCGGGGTAGTGTAAAAACTACCAAGAGAACTCGTTTCTGGCACCTTCCCCGGTGGAGTTGTGCATGGGGTGTGTTTGGAACATTTTGTCACCAGCCGAGTCCAAAATTCAGCGATTCCCCATCTCAGCCCAGAAAGTAGGTAGAACAAGTTTTGTGGTGCCTTTCAGCTGCCTACCGGGGTAGTGTAAAAACTACCAAGAGAACTCGTTTCTGGCACCTTCCCCGGTGGAGTTGTGCATGGGGTGTGTTTGGAACATTTTGTCACCAGCCGAGTCCAAAATTCAGCGATTCCCCATCTCAGCCCAGAAAGCAGGTAGAACAAGTTTTGTGGTGCCTTTCAGCTGCCTACCGGGGTAGTGTAAAAACTACCAACAGAACTCGTTTCTGGCACCTTCCCCGGTGGAGTTGTGCATGGGGTGTGTTTGGAACATTTTGTCACCAGCCGAGTCCAAAATTCAGCCGTTCCCCATCTCAGCCCAGAAAGCAGGTAGAACAAGTTTTGTGGTGCCTTTCTCTTGCCTACCGGGGTAGTGTAAAAACTACCAACAGAACTCGTTTCTGGCACCTTCCCCGGTGGAGTTGTGCATGGGGTGTGTTTGGAACATTTTGTCAGCAGCCGAGTCCAAAATTCAGCGATTCCCCATCTCAGCCCAGAAAGCAGGTAGAACAAGTTTTGTGGTGCCTTTCAGCTGCCTACCGGGGTAGTGTAAAAACTACCAACGGAACTCGTTTCTGGCACCTTCCCCGGTGGAGTTGTGCATGGGGTGTGTTTGGAACATTATGTCACCAGCCGAGTCCAAAATTCAGCGATTCCCCATCTCAGCCCAGAAAGCAGGTAGAACAAGTTTTGTGGTGCCTTTCAGCTGCCTACCGGGGTAGTGTAAAAACTACCAACAGAACTCGTTTCTGGCACCTTCCCCGGTGGAGTTGTGCATGGGGTGTGTTTGGAACATTTTGTCACCAGCCGAGTCCAAAATTCAGCCGTTCCCCATCTCAGCCCAGAAAGCAGGTACAACAAGTTTTGTGGTGCCTTTCAGCTGCCTACCGGGGTAGTGTAAAAACTACCAAGAGAACTCGTTTCTGGCACCTTCCCCGGTGGAGTTGTGCATGGGGTGTGTTTGGAACATTTTGTCACCAGCCGAGTCCAAAAGTCAGCGATTCCCCATCTCAGCCCAGAAAGCAGGTAGAACAAGTTTTGTGGTGCCTTTCAGCTGCCTACCGGGGTAGTGTAAAAACTACCAACGGAACTCGATTCTGGCACCTTCCCCGGTGGAGTTGTGCATGGGGTGTGTTTGGAACATTTTGTCACCAGCCGAGTCCAAAATTCAGCGATTCCCCATCTCAGCCCAGAAAGCAGGTAGAACAAGTTTTGTGGTGCCTTTCAGCTGCCTACCGGGGTAGTGTAAAAACTACCAACGGAACTCGTTTCTGGCACCTTCCCCGGTGGAGTTGTGCATGGGGTGTGTTTGGAACATTTTGTCACCAGCCGAGTCCAAAATTCAGCCGTTCCCCATCTCAGCCCAGAAAGCAGGTAGAACAAGTTTTGTGGTGCCTTTCTCTTGCCTACCGGGGTAGTGTAAAAACTACCAAGAGAACTCGTTTCTGGCACCTTCCCCGGTGGAGTTGTGCATGGGGTGTGTTTGGAACATTTTGTCACCAGCCGAGTCCAAAATTCAGCGATTCCCCATCTCAGCCCAGAAAGCAGGTAGAACAAGTTTTGTGGTGCCTTTCAGCTGCCTACCGGGGTAGTGTAAAAACTACCAACAGAACTCGTTTCTGGCACCTTCCCCGGTGGAGTTGTGCATGGGGTGTGTTTGGAACATTTTGTCACCAGCCGAGTCCAAAATTCAGCGATTCCCCATCTCAGCCCAGAAAGCAGGTAGAACAAGTTTTGTGGTGCCTTTCAGCTGCCTACCGGGGTAGTGTAAAAACTACCAACAGAACTCGTTTCTGGCACCTTCCCCGGTGGAGTTGTGCATGGGGTGTGTTTGGAACATTTTGTCACCAGCCGAGTCCAAAATTCAGCCGTTCCCCATCTCAGCCCAGAAAGCAGGTACAACAAGTTTTGTGGTGCCTTTCAGCTGCCTACCGGGGTAGTGTAAAAACTACCAAGAGAACTCGTTTCTGGCACCTGGCCCGGTGGAGTTGTGCATGGGGTGTGTTTGGAACATTTTGTCACCAGCCGAGTCCAAAATTCAGCGATTCCCCATCTCAGCCCAGAAAGCAGGTAGAACAAGTTTTGTGGTGCCTTTCAGCTGCCTACCGGGGTAGTGTAAAAACTACCAACAGAACTCGTTTCTGGCACCTTCCCCGGTGGAGTTGTGCATGGGGTGTGTTTGGAACATTTTGTCACCAGCCGAGTCCAAAATTCAGCGATTCCCCATCTCAGCCCAGAAAGCAGGTAGAACAAGTTTTGTGGTGCCTTTCAGCTGCCTACCGGGGTAGTGTAAAAACTACCAACAGAACTCGTTTCTGGCACCTTCCCCGGTGGAGTTGTGCATGGGGTGTGTTTGGAACATTTTGTCACCAGCCGAGTCCAAAATTCAGCGATTCCCCATCTCAGCCCAGAAAGCAGGTAGAACAAGTTTTGTGGTGCCTTTCAGCTGCCTACCGGGGTAGTGTAAAAACTACCAACGGAACTCGATTCTGGCACCTTCCCCGGTGGAGTTGTGCATGGGGTGTGTTTGGAACATTTTGTCACCAGCCGAGTCCAAAATTCAGCCGTTCCCCATCTCAGCCCAGAAAGCAGGTACAACAAGTTTTGTGGTGCCTTTCAGCTGCCTACCGGGGTAGTGTAAAAACTACCAAGAGAACTCGTTTCTGGCACCTGGCCCGGTGGAGTTGTGCATGGGGTGTGTTTGGAACATTTTGTCACCAGCCGAGTCCAAAATTCAGCGATTCCCCATCTCAGCCCAGAAAGCAGGTAGAACAAGTTTTGTGGTGCCTTTCAGCTGCCTACCGGGGTAGTGTAAAAACTACCAACAGAACTCGTTTCTGGCACCTTCCCCGGTGGAGTTGTGCATGGGGTGTGTTTGGAACATTTTGTCACCAGCCGAGTCCAAAATTCAGCGATTCCCCATCTCAGCCCAGAAAGCAGGTAGAACAAGTTTTGTGGTGCCTTTCAGCTGCCTACCGGGGTAGTGTAAAAACTACCAACAGAACTCGTTTCTGGCACCTTCCCCGGTGGAGTTGTGCATGGGGTGTGTTTGGAACATTTTGTCACCAGCCGAGTCCAAAATTCAGCGATTCCCCATCTCAGCCCAGAAAGCAGGTAGAACAAGTTTTGTGGTGCCTTTCAGCTGCCTACCGGGGTAGTGTAAAAACTACCAACGGAACTCGATTCTGGCACCTTCCCCGGTGGAGTTGTGCATGGGGTGTGTTTGGAACATTTTGTCACCAGCCGAGTCCAAAATTCAGCGATTCCCCATCTCAGCCCAGAAAGCAGGTAGAACAAGTTTTGCGGTGCCTTTCTCTTGCCTACCGGGGTAGTGTAAAAACTACCAACGGAACTCGTTTCTGGCACCTTCCCCGGTGGAGTTGTGCATGGGGTGTGTTTGGAACATTTTGTCACCAGCCGAGTCCAAAATTCAGCGATTCCCCATCTCAGCCCAGAAAGCAGGTAGAACAAGTTTTGTGGTGCCTTTCAGCTGCCTACCGGGGTAGTGTAAAAACTACCAACAGAACTCGTTTCTGGCACCTTCCCCGGTGGAGTTGTGCATGGGGTGTGTTTGGAACATTTTGTCACCAGCCGAGTCCAAAATTCAGCGATTCCCCATCTCAGCCCAGAAAGCAGGTAGAACAAGTTTTGTGGTGCCTTTCAGCTGCCTACCGGGGTAGTGTAAAAACTACCAACGGAACTCGATTCTGGCACCTTCCCCGGTGGAGTTGTGCATGGGGTGTGTTTGGAACATTTTGTCACCAGCTGAGTCCAAAATTCAGCGATTCCCCATCTCAGCCCAGAAAGCAGGTAGAACAAGTTTTGTGGTGCCTTTCAGCTGCCTACCGGGGTAGTGTAAAAACTACCAAAAGAACTCGTTTCTGGCACCTTCCCCGGTGGAGTTGTGCATGGGGTGTGTTTGGAACATTTTGTCACCAGCCGAGTCGAAAATTCAGCGATTCCCCATCTCAGCCCAGAAAGCAGGTAGAACAAGTTTTGTGGTGCCTTTCAGCTGCCTACCGGGGTAGTGTAAAAACTACCAACAGAACTCGTTTCTGGCACCTTCCCCGGTGGAGTTGTGCATGGGGTGTGTTTGGAACATTTTGTCACCAGCCAAGTCCAAAATTCAGCTATTCCCCATCTCAGCCCAGAAAGCAGGTACAACAAGTTTTGTGGTGCCTTTCTCTTGCCTACCGGGGTAGTGTAAAAACTACCAACAGAACTCGTTTCTGGCACCTTCCCCGGTGGAGTTGTGCATGGGGTGTGTTTGGAACATTTTGTCAGCAGCCGAGTCCAAAATTCAGCGATTCCCCATCTCAGCCCAGAAAGCAGGTAGAACAAGTTTTGTGGTGCCTTTCTCTTGCCTACCGGGGTAGTGTAAAAACTACCAACGGAACTCGTTTCTGGCACCTTCCCCGGTGGAGTTGTGCATGGGGTGTGTTTGGAACATTTTGTCACCAGCCGAGTCCAAAAGTCAGCGATTCCCCATCTCAGCCCAGAAAGCAGGTAGAACAAGTTTTGTGGTGCCTTTCAGCTGCCTACCGGGGTAGTGTAAAATCTACCCACAGAACTCGTTTCTGGCACCTTCCCCGGTGGAGTTGTGCATGGGGTGTGTTTGGAACATTTTGTCACCAGCCGAGTCCAAAATTCAGCCGTTCCCCATCTCAGCCCAGAAAGCAGGTAGAACAAGTTTTGTGGTGCCTTTCAGCTGCCTACCGGGGTAGTGTAAAAACTACCAACAGAACTCGTTTCTGGCACCTTCCCCGGTGGAGTTGTGCATGGGGTGTGTTTGGAACATTTTGTCACCAGCCGAGTCCAAAAGTCAGCCGTTCCCCATCTCAGCCCAGAAAGCAGGTAGAACAAGTTTTGTGGTGCCTTTCAGGTGCCTACCGGGGTAGTGTAAAAACTACCAACAGAACTCGTTTCTGGCACCTTCCCCGGTGGAGTTGTGCATGGGGTGTGTTTGGAACATTTTGTCACCAGCCGAGTCCAAAATTCAGCGATTCCCCATCTCAGCCCAGAAAGCAGGTAGAACAAGTTTTGTGGTGCCTTTCAGCTGCCTACCGGGGTAGTGTAAAAACTACCCACAGAACTCGTTTCTGGCACCTTCCCCGGTGGAGTTGTGCATGGGGTGTGTTTGGAACATTTTGTCACCAGCCAAGTCCAAAATTCAGCTATTCCCCATCTCAGCCCAGAAAGCAGGTAGAACAAGTTTTGTGGTGCCTTTCAGCTGCCTACCGGGGTAGTGTAAAAACTACCAACAGAACTCGTTTCTGGCACCTTCCCCGGTGGAGTTGTGCATGGGGTGTGTTTGGAACATTTTGTCACCAGCCGAGTCCAAAATTCAGCCGTTCCCCATCTCAGCCCAGAAAGCAGGTACAACAAGTTTTGTGGTGCCTTTCTCTTGCCTACCGGGGTAGTGTAAAAACTACCAACGGAACTCGATTCTGGCACCTTCCCCGGTGGAGTTGTGCATGGGGTGTGTTTGGAACATTTTGTTACCAGCCGAGTCCAAAATTCAGCCGTTCCCCATCTCAGCCCAGAAAGCAGGTAGAACAAGTTTTGTGGTGCCTTTCTCTTGCCTACCGGGGTAGTGTAAAAACTACCAACGGAACTCGTTTCTGGCACCTTCCCCGGTGGAGTTGTGCATGGGGTGTGTTTGGAACATTTTGTCACCAGCCGAGTCCAAAATTCAGGGATTCCCCATCTCAGCCCAGAAAGCAGGTAGAACAAGTTTTGTGGTGCCTTTCAGCTGCCTACCGGGGTAGTGTAAAAACTACCAACAGAACTCGTTTCTGGCACCTTCCCCGGTGGAGTTGTGCATGGGGTGTGTTTGGAACATTTTGTCACCAGCCGAGTCCAAAATTCAGCGATTCCCCATCTCAGCCCAGAAAGCAGGTAGAACAAGTTTTGTGGTGCCTTTCAGCTGCCTACCGGGGTAGTGTAAAAACTACCAACAGAACTCGTTTCTGGCACCTTCCCCGGTGGAGCTGTGCATGGGGTGTGTTTGGAACATTTTGTCACCAGCCGAGTCCAAAATTCAGCGATTCCCCATCTCAGCCCAGAAAGCAGGTAGAACAAGTTTTGTGGTGCCTTTCAGCTGCCTACCGGGGTAGTGTAAAAACTACCCACAGAACTCGTTTCTGGCACCTTCCCCGGTGGAGTTGTGCATGGGGTGTGTTTGGAACATTTTGTCACCAGCCGAGTCCAAAATTCAGCCGTTCCCCATCTCAGCCCAGAAAGCAGGTAGAACAAGTTTTGTGGTGCCTTTCTCTTGCCTACCGGGGTAGTGTAAAAACTACCAAGAGAACTCGTTTCTGGCACCTTCCCCGGTGGAGTTGTGCATGGGGTGTGTTTGGAACATTTTGTCACCAGCCGAGTCCAAAATTCAGCGATTCCCCATCTCAGCCCAGAAAGTAGGTAGAACAAGTTTTGTGGTGCCTTTCAGCTGCCTACCGGGGTAGTGTAAAAACTACCAAGAGAACTCGTTTCTGGCACCTTCCCCGGTGGAGTTGTGCATGGGGTGTGTTTGGAACATTTTGTCACCAGCCGAGTCCAAAATTCAGCGATTCCCCATCTCAGCCCAGAAAGCAGGTAGAACAAGTTTTGTGGTGCCTTTCAGCTGCCTACCGGGGTAGTGTAAAAACTACCAACGGAACTCGTTTCTGGCACCTTCCCCGGTGGAGTTGTGCATGGGGTGTGTTTGGAACATTTTGTCACCAGCCGAGTCCAAAATTCAGCCGTTCCCCATCTCAGCCCAGAAAGCAGGTACAACAAGTTTTGTGGTGCCTTTCAGCTGCCTACCGGGGTAGTGTAAAAACTACCAAGAGAACTCGTTTCTGGCACCTTCCCCGGTGGAGTTGTGCATGGGGTGTGTTTGGAACATTTTGTCACCAGCCGAGTCCAAAATTCAGCGATTCCCCATCTCAGCCCAGAAAGCAGGTAGAACAAGTTTTGTGGTGCCTTTCAGCTGCCTACCGGGGTAGTGTAAAAACTACCAACAGAACTCGTTTCTGGCACCTTCCCCGGTGGAGTTGTGCATGGGGTGTGTTTGGAACATTATGTCACCAGCCGAGTCCAAAATTCAGCGATTCCCCATCTCAGCCCAGAAAGCAGGTAGAACAAGTTTTGTGGTGCCTTTCAGCTGCCTACCGGGGTAGTGTAAAAACTACCAACAGAACTCGTTTCTGGCACCTTCCCCGGTGGAGTTGTGCATGGGGTGTGTTTGGAACATTTTGTCACCAGCCGAGTCCAAAATTCAGCCGTTCCCCATCTCAGCCCAGAAAGCAGGTACAACAAGTTTTGTGGTGCCTTTCAGCTGCCTACCGGGGTAGTGTAAAAACTACCAAGAGAACTCGTTTCTGGCACCTTCCCCGGTGGAGTTGTGCATGGGGTGTGTTTGGAACATTTTGTCACCAGCCGAGTCCAAAAGTCAGCGATTCCCCATCTCAGCCCAGAAAGCAGGTAGAACAAGTTTTGTGGTGCCTTTCAGCTGCCTACCGGGGTAGTGTAAAAACTACCAACGGAACTCGATTCTGGCACCTTCCCCGGTGGAGTTGTGCATGGGGTGTGTTTGGAACATTTTGTCACCAGCCGAGTCCAAAATTCAGCCGTTCCCCATCTCAGCCCAGAAAGCAGGTAGAACAAGTTTTGTGGTGCCTTTCTCTTGCCTACCGGGGTAGTGTAAAAACTACCAACGGAACTCGTTTCTGGCACCTTCCCCGGTGGAGTTGTGCATGGGGTGTGTTTGGAACATTTTGTCACCAGCCGAGTCCAAAATTCAGCCGTTCCCCATCTCAGCCCAGAAAGCAGGTAGAACAAGTTTTGTGGTGCCTTTCAGCTGCCTACCGGGGTAGTGTAAAAACTACCCACAGAACTCGTTTCTGGCACCTTCCCCGGTGGAGTTGTGCATGGGGTGTGTTTGGAACATTTTGTCAGCAGCCAAGTCCAAAATTCAGCGATTCCCCATCTCAGCCCAGAAAGCAGGTAGAACAAGTTTTGTGGTGCCTTTCTCTTGCCTACCGGGGTAGTGTAAAAACTACCAACGGAACTCGTTTCTGGCACCTTCCCCGGTGGAGTTGTGCATGGGGTGTGTTTGGAACATTATGTCACCAGCCGAGTCCAAAATTCAGCGATTCCCCATCTCAGCCCAGAAAGCAGGTAGAACAAGTTTTGTGGTGCCTTTCAGCTGCCTACCGGGGTAGTGTAAAAACTACCAACAGAACTCGTTTCTGGCACCTTCCCCGGTGGAGTTGTGCATGGGGTGTGTTTGGAACATTTTGTCACCAGCCGAGTCCAAAATTCAGCCGTTCCCCATCTCAGCCCAGAAAGCAGGTACAACAAGTTTTGTGGTGCCTTTCAGCTGCCTACCGGGGTAGTGTAAAAACTACCAAGAGAACTCGTTTCTGGCACCTTCCCCGGTGGAGTTGTGCATGGGGTGTGTTTGGAACATTTTGTCACCAGCCGAGTCCAAAAGTCAGCGATTCCCCATCTCAGCCCAGAAAGCAGGTAGAACAAGTTTTGTGGTGCCTTTCAGCTGCCTACCGGGGTAGTGTAAAAACTACCAACGGAACTCGATTCTGGCACCTTCCCCGGTGGAGTTGTGCATGGGGTGTGTTTGGAACATTTTGTCACCAGCCGAGTCCAAAATTCAGCCGTTCCCCATCTCAGCCCAGAAAGCAGGTAGAACAAGTTTTGTGGTGCCTTTCTCTTGCCTACCGGGGTAGTGTAAAAACTACCAACGGAACTCGTTTCTGGCACCTTCCCCGGTGGAGTTGTGCATGGGGTGTGTTTGGAACATTTTGTCACCAGCCGAGTCCAAAATTCAGCCGTTCCCCATCTCAGCCCAGAAAGCAGGTAGAACAAGTTTTGTGGTGCCTTTCTCTTGCCTACCGGGGTACTGTAAAAACTACCAATGGAACTCGATTCTGGCACCTTCCCCGGTGGAGTTGTGCATGGGGTGTGTTTGGAACATTTTGTCACCAGCCGAGTCCAAAATTCAGCCGTTCCCCATCTCAGCCCAGAAAGCAGGTAGAACAAGTTTTGTGGTGCCTTTCTGTTGCCTACCGGGGTAGTGTAAAAACTACCAACGGAACTCGATTCTGGCACCTTCCCCGGTGGAGGTGTGCGTGGGGTGTGTTTGGAACATTTTGTCACCAGCCGAGTCCAAAATTCAGCCGTTCCCCATCTCAGCCCAGAAAGCAGGTAGAACAAGTTTTGTGGTGCCTTTCAGCTGCCTACCGGGGTAGTGTAAAAACTACCAACGGAACTCGTTTCTGGCACCTTCCCCGGTGGAGTTGTGCATGGGGTGTGTTTGGAACATTTTGTCACCAGCCGAGTCCAAAATTCAGCCGTTCCCCATCTCAGCCCAGAAAGCAGGTACAACAAGTTTTGTGGTGCCTTTCAGCTGCCTACCGGGGTAGTGTAAAAACTACCAACAGAACTCGTTTCTGGCACCTTCCCCGGTGGAGTTGTGCATGGGGTGTGTTTGGAACATTTTGTTACCAGCCGAGTCCAAAATTCAGCCGTTCCCCATCTCAGCCCAGAAAGCAGGTAGAACAAGTTTTGTGGTGCCTTTCAGCTGCCTACCGGGGTAGTGTAAAAACTACCAACAGAACTCGTTTCTGGCACCTTCCCCGGTGGAGTTGTGCATGGGGTGTGTTTGGAACATTTTGTCACCAGCCGAGTCCAAAATTCAGCCGTTCCCCATCTCAGCCCAGAAAGCAGGTACAACAAGTTTTGTGGTGCCTTTCAGCTGCCTACCGGGGTAGTGTAAAAACTACCAACAGAACTCGATTCTGGCACCTTCCCCGGTGGAGTTGTGCATGGGGTGTGTTTGGAACATTTTGTCACCAGCCGAGTCCAAAATTCAGCGATTCCCCATCTCAGCCCAGAAAGCAGGTAGAACAAGTTTTGTGGTGCCTTTCAGCTGCCTACCGGGGTAGTGTAAAAACTACCAACAGAACTCGTTTCTGGCACCTTCCCCGGTGGAGTTGTGCATGGGGTGTGTTTGGAACATTTTGTCACCAGCCGAGTCCAAAATTCAGCGATTCCCCATCTCAGCCCAGAAAGCAGGTAGAACAAGTTTTGTGGTGCCTTTCTCTTGCCTACCGGGGTAGTGTAAAAACTACCAACAGAACTCGTTTCTGGCACCTTCCCCGGTGGAGTTGTGCATGGGGTGTGTTTGGAACATTTTGTCACCAGCCGAGTCCAAAATTCAGCGATTCCCCATCTCAGCCCAGAAAGCAGGTACAACAAGTTTTGTGGTGCCTTTCTCTTGCCTACCGGGGTAGTGTAAAAACTACCAACAGAACTCGATTCTGGCACCTTCCCCGGTGGAGGTGTGCGTGGGGTGTGTTTGGAACATTTTGTCACCAGCCGAGTCCAAAAGTCAGCGATTCCCCATCTCAGCCCAGAAAGCAGGTAGAACAAGTTTTGTGGTGCCTTTCAGCTGCCTACCGGGGTAGTGTAAAAACTACCAACAGAACTCGTTTCTGGCACCTTCCCCGGTGGAGTTGTGCATGGGGTGTGTTTGGAACATTTTGTCACCAGCCGAGTCCAAAATTCAGCGATTCCCCATCTCAGCCCAGAAAGCAGGTAGAACAAGTTTTGTGGTGCCTTTCAGCTGCCTACCGGGGTAGTGTAAAAACTACCAACAGAACTCGTTTCTGGCACCTTCCCCGGTGGAGTTGTGCATGGGGTGTGTTTGGAACATTTTGTCACCAGCCGAGTCCAAAATTCAGCGATTCCCCATCTCAGCCCAGAAAGCAGGTAGAACAAGTTTTGTGGTGCCTTTCTCTTGCCTACCGGGGTAGTGTAAAAACTACCAACAGAACTCGTTTCTGGCACCTTCCCCGGTGGAGGTGTGCATGGGGTGTGTTTGGAACATTTTGTCACCAGCCGAGTCCAAAATTCAGCGATTCCCCATCTCAGCCCAGAAAGCAGGTAGAACAAGTTTTGTGGTGCCTTTCAGCTGCCTACCGGGGTAGTGTAAAAACTACCAACAGAACTCGTTTCTGGCACCTTCCCCGGTGGAGTTGTGCATGGGGTGTGTTTGGAACATTTTGTCACCAGCCGAGTCCAAAATTCAGCCGTTCCCCATCTCAGCCCAGAAAGCAGGTAGAACAAGTTTTGTGGTGCCTTTCTCTTGCCTACCGGGGTAGTGTAAAAACTACCAACGGAACTCGATTCTGGCACCTTCCCCGGTGGAGTTGTGCATGGGGTGTGTTTGGAACATTTTGTCACCAGCCGAGTCCAAAATTCAGCCGTTCCCCATCTCAGCCCAGAAAGCAGGTAGAACAAGTTTTGTGGTGCCTTTCTCTTGCCTACCGGGGTAGTGTAAAAACTACCAACGGAACTCGTTTCTGGCACCTTCCCCGGTGGAGTTGTGCATGGGGTGTGTTTGGAACATTTTGTCACCAGCCGAGTCCAAAATTCAGCCGTTCCCCATCTCAGCCCAGAAAGCAGGTAGAACAAGTTTTGTGGTGCCTTTCTCTTGCCTACCGGGGTACTGTAAAAACTACCAATGGAACTCGATTCTGGCACCTTCCCCGGTGGAGTTGTGCATGGGGTGTGTTTGGAACATTTTGTTACCAGCCGAGTCCAAAATTCAGCCGTTCCCCATCTCAGCCCAGAAAGCAGGTAGAACAAGTTTTGTGGTGCCTTTCTGTTGCCTACCGGGGTAGTGTAAAAACTACCAACGGAACTCGATTCTGGCACCTTCCCCGGTGGAGGTGTGCGTGGGGTGTGTTTGGAACATTTTGTCACCAGCCGAGTCCAAAATTCAGCCGTTCCCCATCTCAGCCCAGAAAGCAGGTAGAACAAGTTTTGTGGTGCCTTTCAGCTGCCTACCGGGGTAGTGTAAAAACTACCAACGGAACTCGTTTCTGGCACCTTCCCCGGTGGAGTTGTGCATGGGGTGTGTTTGGAACATTTTGTCACCAGCCGAGTCCAAAATTCAGCGATTCCCCATCTCAGCCCAGAAAGCAGGTAGAACAAGTTTTGTGGTGCCTTTCAGCTGCCTACCGGGGTAGTGTAAAAACTACCAACAGAACTCGTTTCTGGCACCTTCCCCGGTGGAGTTGTGCATGGGGTGTGTTTGGAACATTTTGTTACCAGCCGAGTCCAAAATTCAGCCGTTCCCCATCTCAGCCCAGAAAGCAGGTAGAACAAGTTTTGTGGTGCCTTTCAGCTGCCTACCGGGGTAGTGTAAAAACTACCAAGAGAACTCGTTTCTGGCACCTTCCCCGGTGGAGCTGTGCATGGGGTGTGTTTGGAACATTTTGTCACCAGCCGAGTCCAAAATTCAGCGATTCCCCATCTCAGCCCAGAAAGCAGGTAGAACAAGTTTTGTGGTGCCTTTCAGCTGCCTACCGGGGTAGTGTAAAAACTACCAACAGAACTCGTTTCTGGCACCTTCCCCGGTGGAGTTGTGCATGGGGTGTGTTTGGAACATTTTGTCACCAGCCGAGTCCAAAATTCAGCCGTTCCCCATCTCAGCCCAGAAAGCAGGTAGAACAAGTTTTGTGGTGCCTTTCTCTTGCCTACCGGGGTACTGTAAAAACTACCAATGGAACTCGATTCTGGCACCTTCCCCGGTGGAGTTGTGCATGGGGTGTGTTTGGAACATTTTGTTACCAGCCGAGTCCAAAATTCAGCCGTTCCCCATCTCAGCCCAGAAAGCAGGTAGAACAAGTTTTGTGGTGCCTTTCTGTTGCCTACCGGGGTAGTGTAAAAACTACCAACGGAACTCGATTCTGGCACCTTCCCCGGTGGAGGTGTGCGTGGGGTGTGTTTGGAACATTTTGTCACCAGCCGAGTCCAAAATTCAGCCGTTCCCCATCTCAGCCCAGAAAGCAGGTAGAACAAGTTTTGTGGTGCCTTTCAGCTGCCTACCGGGGTAGTGTAAAAACTACCAACGGAACTCGTTTCTGGCACCTTCCCCGGTGGAGTTGTGCATGGGGTGTGTTTGGAACATTTTGTCACCAGCCGAGTCCAAAATTCAGCGATTCCCCATCTCAGCCCAGAAAGCAGGTAGAACAAGTTTTGTGGTGCCTTTCAGCTGCCTACCGGGGTAGTGTAAAAACTACCAACAGAACTCGTTTCTGGCACCTTCCCCGGTGGAGTTGTGCATGGGGTGTGTTTGGAACATTTTGTTACCAGCCGAGTCCAAAATTCAGCCGTTCCCCATCTCAGCCCAGAAAGCAGGTAGAACAAGTTTTGTGGTGCCTTTCAGCTGCCTACCGGGGTAGTGTAAAAACTACCAAGGGAACTCGTTTCTGGCACCTTCCCCGGTGGAGTTGTGCATGGGGTGTGTTTGGAACATTTTGTCACCAGCCGAGTCCAAAATTCAGCGATTCCCCATCTCAGCCCAGAAAGCAGGTAGAACAAGTTTTGTGGTGCCTTTCAGCTGCCTACCGGGGTAGTGTAAAAACTACCAAGAGTACTCGTTTCTGGCACCTTCCCCGGTGGAGTTGTGCATGGGGTGTGTTTGGAACATTTTGTCACCAGCCGAGTCCAAAATTCAGCCGTTCCCCATCTCAGCCCAGAAAGCAGGTAGAACAAGTTTTGTGGTGCCTTTCAGCTGCCTACCGGGGTAGTGTAAAAACTACCAAGAGAACTCGTTTCTGGCACCTTCCCCGGTGGAGTTGTGCATGGGGTGTGTTTGGAACATTTTGTCACCAGCCGAGTCCAAAATTCAGCGATTCCCCATCTCAGCCCAGAAAGCAGGTAGAACAAGTTTTGTGGTGCCTTTCTCTTGCCTACCGGGGTAGTGTAAAAACTACCAACAGAACTCGTTTCTGGCACCTTCCCCGGTGGAGTTGTGCATGGGGTGTGTTTGGAACATTTTGTCACCAGCCGAGTCCAAAATTCAGCGATTCCCCATCTCAGCCCAGAAAGCAGGTAGAACAAGTTTTGTGGTGCCTTTCTCTTGCCTACCGGGGTAGTGTAAAAACTACCAACGGAACTCGATTCTGGCACCTTCCCCGGTGGAGGTGTGCGTGGGGTGTGTTTGGAACATTTTGTCACCAGCCGAGTCCAAAAGTCAGCGATTCCCCATCTCAGCCCAGAAAGCAGGTAGAACAAGTTTTGTGGTGCCTTTCAGCTGCCTACCGGGGTAGTGTAAAAACTACCAAGAGAACTCGTTTCTGGCACCTTCCCCGGTGGAGTTGTGCATGGGGTGTGTTTGGAACATTTTGTCACCAGCCGAGTCCAAAATTCAGCGATTCCCCATCTCAGCCCAGAAAGCAGGTAGAACAAGTTTTGTGGTGCCTTTCAGCTGCCTACCGGGGTAGTGTAAAAACTACCAACAGAACTCGTTTCTGGCACCTTCCCCGGTGGAGTTGTGCATGGGGTGTGTTTGGAACATTTTGTCACCAGCCGAGTCCAAAATTCAGCGATTCCCCATCTCAGCCCAAAAAGCAGGTAGAACAAGTTTTGTGGTGCCTTTCAGCTGCCTACCGGGGTAGTGTAAAAACTACCAACAGAACTCGTTTCTGGCACCTTCCCCGGTGGAGCTGTGCATGGGGTGTGTTTGGAACATTTTGTCACCAGCCGAGTCCAAAAGTCAGCGATTCCCCATCTCAGCCCAGAAAGCAGGTAGAACAAGTTTTGTGGTGCCTTTCTCTTGCCTACCGGGGTAGTGTAAAAACTACCAACAGAACTCGTTTCTGGCACCTTCCCCGGTGGAGTTGTGCATGGGGTGTGTTTGGAACATTTTGTCACCAGCCGAGTCCAAAATTCAGCCGTTCCCCATCTCAGCCCAGAAAGCAGGTAGAACAAGTTTTGTGGTGCCTTTCTCTTGCCTACCGGGGTAGTGTAAAAACTACCAACGGAACTCGATTCTGGCACCTTCCCCGGTGGAGTTGTGCATGGGGTGTGTTTGGAACATTTTGTTACCAGCCGAGTCCAAAATTCAGCCGTTCCCCATCTCAGCCCAGAAAGCAGGTAGAACAAGTTTTGTGGTGCCTTTCTCTTGCCTACCGGGGTAGTGTAAAAACTACCAACGGAACTCGTTTCTGGCACCTTCCCCGGTGGAGTTGTGCATGGGGTGTGTTTGGAACATTTTGTCACCAGCCGAGTCCAAAATTCAGCCGTTCCCCATCTCAGCCCAGAAAGCAGGTAGAACAAGTTTTGTGGTGCCTTTCTCTTGCCTACCGGGGTACTGTAAAAACTACCAATGGAACTCGATTCTGGCACCTTCCCCGGTAGAGTTGTGCATGGGGTGTGTTTGGAACATTTTGTTACCAGCCGAGTCCAAAATTCAGCCGTTCCCCATCTCAGCCCAGAAAGCAGGTAGAACAAGTTTTGTGGTGCCTTTCTGTTGCCTACCGGGGTAGTGTAAAAACTACCAACGGAACTCGATTCTGGCACCTTCCCCGGTGGAGGTGTGCGTGGGGTGTGTTTGGAACATTTTGTCACCAGCCGAGTCCAAAATTCAGCCGTTCCCCATCTCAGCCCAGAAAGCAGGTAGAACAAGTTTTGTGGTGCCTTTCAGCTGCCTACCGGGGTAGTGTAAAAACTACCAACAGAACTCGTTTCTGGCACCTTCCCCGGTGGAGTTGTGCATGGGGTGTGTTTGGAACATTTTGTCACCAGCCGAGTCCAAAATTCAGCGATTCCCCATCTCAGCCCAGAAAGCAGGTAGAACAAGTTTTGTGGTGCCTTTCAGCTGCCTACCGGGGTAGTGTAAAAACTACCAACAGAACTCGTTTCTGGCACCTTCCCCGGTGGAGATGTGCATGGGGTGTGTTTGGAACATTTTGTCACCAGCCGAGTCCAAAATTCAGCGATTCCCCATCTCAGCCCAGAAAGCAGGTAGAACAAGTTTTGTGGTGCCTTTCAGCTGCCTACCGGGGTAGTGTAAAAACTACCAACAGAACTCGTTTCTGGCACCTTCCCCGGTGGAGTTGTGCATGGGGTGTGTTTGGAACATTTTGTCACCAGCCGAGTCCAAAATTCAGCGATTCTCCATCTCAGCCCAGAAAGCAGGTAGAACAAGTTTTGTGGTGCCTTTCAGCTGCCTACCGGGGTAGTGTAAAAACTACCAACAGAACTCATTTCTGGCACCTTCCCCGGTGGAGTTGTGCATGGGGTGTGTTTGGAACATTTTGTCACCAGCCGAGTCCAAAATTCAGCGATTCCCCATCTCAGCCCAGAAAGCAGGTACAACAAGTTTTGTGGTGCCTTTCTCTTGCCTACCGGGGTAGTGTAAAAACTACCAACAGAACTCGTTTCTGGCACCTTCCCCGGTGGAGTTGTGCATGGGGTGTGTTTGGAACATTTTGTCACCAGCCGAGTCGAAAATTCAGCGATTCCCCATCTCAGCCCAGAAAGCAGGTAGAACAAGTTTTGTGGTGCCTTTCAGCTGCCTACCGGGGTAGTGTAAAAACTACCCACAGAACTCGTTTCTGGCACCTTCCCCGGTGGAGTTGTGCATGGGGTGTGTTTGGAACATTTTGTCACCAGCCGAGTCCAAAATTCAGCGATTCCCCATCTCAGCCCAGAAAGCAGGTAGAACAAGTTTTGTGGTGCCTTTCAGCTGTCTACCGGGGTAGTGTAAAAACTACCAACAGAACTCGTTTCTGGCACCTTCCCCGGTGGAGTTGTGCATGGGGTGTGTTTGGAACATTTTGTTACCAGCCGAGTCCAAAAATCAGCCGTTCCCCATCTCAGCCCAGAAAGCAGGCAGAACAAGTTTTGTGGTGCCTTTCTCTTGCCTACCGGGGTAGTGTAAAAACTACCAACGGAACTCGTTTCTGGCACCTTCCCCGGTGGAGTTGTGCATGGGGTGTGTTTGGAACATTTTGTCACCAGCCGAGTCCAAAATTCAGCGATTCCCCATCTCAGCCCAGAAAGCAGGTAGAACAAGTTTTGTGGTGCCTTTCTCTTGCCTACCGGGGTACTGTAAAAACTACCAATGGAACTCGATTCTGGCACCTTCCCCGGTGGAGTTGTGCATGGGGTGTGTTTGGAACATTTTGTTACCAGCCGAGTCCAAAATTCAGCCGTTCCCCATCTCAGCCCAGAAAGCAGGTAGAACAAGTTTTGTGGTGCCTTTCTGTTGCCTACCGGGGTAGTGTAAAAACTACCAACGGAACTCGATTCTGGCACCTTCCCCGGTGGAGGTGTGCGTGGGGTGTGTTTGGAACATTTTGTCACCAGCCGAGTCCAAAATTCAGCCGTTCCCCATCTCAGCCCAGAAAGCAGGTAGAACAAGTTTTGTGGTGCCTTTCAGCTGCCTACCGGGGTAGTGTAAAAAACTACCAACAGAACTCGTTTCTGGCACCTTCCCCGGTGGAGTTGTGCATGGGGTGTGTTTGGAACATTTTGTCACCAGCCGAGTCCAAAATTCAGCGATTCCCCATCTCAGCCCAGAAAGCAGGTAGAACAAGTTTTGTGGTGCCTTTCAGCTGCCTACCGGGGTAGTGTAAAAACTACCAACAGAACTCGTTTCTGGCACCTTCCCCGGTGGAGTTGTGCATGGGGTGTGTTTGGAACATTTTGTCACCAGCCGAGTCCAAAATTCAGCGATTCCCCATCTCAGCCCAGAAAGCAGGTAGAACAAGTTTTGTGGTGCCTTTCAGCTGCCTACCGGGGTAGTGTAAAAACTACCAACAGAACTCGTTTCTGGCACCTTCCCCGGTGGAGTTGTGCATGGGGTGTGTTTGGAACATTTTGTCACCAGCCGAGTCCAAAATTCAGCGATTCTCCATCTCAGCCCAGAAAGCAGGTAGAACAAGTTTTGTGGTGCCTTTCAGCTGCCTACCGGGGGTAGTGTAAAAAACTACCAACAGAACTCATTTCTGGCACCTTCCCCGGTGGAGTTGTGCATGGGGTGTGTTTGGAACATTTTGTCACCAGCCGAGTCCAAAATTCAGCGATTCCCCATCTCAGCCCAGAAAGCAGGTACAACAAGTTTTGTGGTGCCTTTCTCTTGCCTACCGGGGTAGTGTAAAAACTACCAACAGAACTCGTTTCTGGCACCTTCCCCGGTGGAGTTGTGCATGGGGTGTGTTTGGAACATTATGTCACCAGCCGAGTCCAAAATTCAGCGATTCCCCATCTCAGCCCAGAAAGCAGGTAGAACAAGTTTTGTGGTGCCTTTCAGCTGCCTACCGGGGTAGTGTAAAAAACTACCCACAGAACTCGTTTCCTGGCACCCTTCCCCGGTGGAGTTGTGCATGGGGTGTGTTTGGAACATTTTGTCACCAGCCGAGTCCAAAATTCAGCGATTCCCCATCTCAGCCCAGAAAGCAGGTAGAACAAGTTTTGTGGTGCCTTTCAGCTGTCTACCGGGGTAGTGTAAAAACTACCAACAGAACTCGTTTCTGGCACCTTCCCCGGTGGAGTTGTGCATGGGGTGTGTTTGGAACATTTTGTTACCAGCCGAGTCCAAAATTCAGCCGTTCCCCATCTCAGCCAGAAAGCAGGCAGAACAAGTTTTGTGGTGCCTTTCTCTTGCCTACCGGGGTAGTGTAAAAACTACCAACGGAACTCGTTTCTGGCACCTTCCCCGGTGGAGTTGTGCATGGGGTGTGTTTGGAACATTTTGTCACCAGCCGAGTCCCAAAATTCAGCGATTCCCCATCTCAGCCCAGAAAGCAGGTAGAACAAGTTTTGTGGTGCCTTTCAGCTGCCTACCGGGGTAGTGTAAAAAACTACCAACAGAACTCGTTTCTGGCACCTTCCCCGGTGGAGTTGTGCATGGGGTGTGTTTGGAACATTTTGTCACCAGCCGAGTCCAAAATTCAGCGATTCCCCATCTCAGCCCAGAAAGCAGGTAGAACAAGTTTGTGGTGCCTTTCAGCTGCCTACCGGGGTAGTGTAAAAACTACCAACAGAACTCGTTTCTGGCACCTTCCCCGGTGGAGTTGTGCATAGGGGTGTGTTTGGAACATTTTGTCACCAGCCGAGTCCAAAATTCAGCGATTCTCCATCTCAGCCCAGAAAGCAGGTAGAACAAGTTTTGTGGTGCCTTTCAGCTGCCTACCGGGGTAGTGTAAAAACTACCAACAGAACTCGTTTCTGGCACCTTCCCCGGTGGAGTTGTGCATGGGGTGTGTTTGGAACATTTTGTCTCCAGCCGAGTCCAAAATTCAGCGATTCCCCATCTCAGCCCAGAAAGCAGGTAGAACAAGTTTTGTGGTGCCTTTCTCTTGCCTACCGGGGTAGTGTAAAAACTACCAACAGAACTCGTTTCTGGCACCTTCCCCGGTGGAGTTGTGCATGGGGTGTGTTTGGAACATTTTGTCACCAGCCGAGTCCAAAATTCAGCCGTTCCCCATCTCAGCCCAGAAAGCAGGTAGAACAAGTTTTGTGGTGCCTTTCAGCTGCCTACCGGGGTAGTGTAAAAACTACCCAAGAGAACTCGTTTCTGGCACCTTCCCCGGTGGAGTTGTGCGTGGGGTGTGTTTGGAACATTTTGTCACCAGCCGAGTCCAAAAGTCAGCGATTCCCCATCTCAGCCCAGAAAGCAGGTACAACAAGTTTTGTGGTGCCTTTCAGCTGCCTACCCGGGGTAGTGTAAAAAACTACCAAGAGAACTCGTTTCTGGCACCTTCCCCGGTGGAGTTGTGCATGGGGTGTGTTTGGAACATTTTGTCACCAGCCGAGTCCAAAATTCAGCGATTCCCCATCTCAGCCCAGAAAGCAGGTACAACAAGTTTTGTGGTGCCTTTCTCTTGCCTACCGGGGTAGTGTAAAAAACTACCAACCAGAACTCGTTTCTGGCACCTTCCCCGGTGGAGTTGTGCATGGGGTGTGTTTGGAACATTTTGTCACCAGCCGAGTCCAAAATTCAGGGATTCCCCATCTCAGCCCAGAAAGCAGGTAGAACAGGTTTTGTGGTGCCTTTCTCTTGCCTACCGGGGTAGTGTAAAAACTACCAACAGAACTCGTTTCTGGCACCTTCCCCGGTGGAGGTGTGCATGGGGTGTGTTTGGAACATTTTGTCACCAGCCGAGTCCAAAATTCAGCGATTCCCCATCTCAGCCCAGAAAGCAGGTAGAACAAGTTTTGTGGTGCCTTTCAGCTGCCTACCGGGGTACTGTAAAAACTACCAACAGAACTCGTTTCTGGCACCTTCCCCGGTGGAGTTGTGCATGGGGTGTGTTTGGAACATTTTGTCACCAGCCGAGTCCAAAAGTCAGCGATTCCCCATCTCAGCCCAGAAAGCAGGTAGAACAAGTTTTGTGGTGCCTTTCAGCTGCCTACCGGGGTAGTGTAAAAACTACCAACAGAACTCGTTTCTGGCACCTTCCCCGGTGGAGTTGTGCATGGGGTGTGTTTGGAACATTTTGTCACCAGCCAAGTCCAAAATTCAGGGATTCCCCATCTCAGCCCAGAAAGCAGGTAGAACAAGTTTTGTGGTGCCTTTCTCTTGCCTACCGGGGTAGTGTAAAAACTACCAACGGAACTCGATTCTGGCACCTTCCCCCGGTGGAGGTGTGCATGGGGTGTGTTTGGAACATTTTGTCACCAGCCGAGTCCAAAATTCAGCCGTTCCCCATCTCAGCCCAGAAAGCAGGTAGAACAAGTTTTGTGGTGCCTTTCAGCTGCCTACCGGGGGTAGTGTAAAAACTACCAACAGAACTCGTTTCTGGCACCTTCCCCGGTGGAGTTGTGCATGGGGTGTGTTTGGAACATTTTGTCACCAGCCGAGTCCAAAATTCAGCGATTCCCCATCTCAGCCCAGAAAGCAGGTAGAACAAGTTTTGTGGTGCCTTTCAGCTGTCTACCGGGTAGTGTAAAAACTACCAACAGAACTCGTTTCTGGCACCTTCCCCGGTGGAGTTGTGCATGGGGTGTGTTTGGAACATTTTGTCACCAGCCGAGTCCAAAATTCAGCCGTTCCCCATCTCAGCCCAGAAAGCAGGTAGAACAAGTTTTGTGGTGCCTTTCAGCTGCCTACCGGGGTAGTGTAAAAACTACCAAGAGAACTCGTTTCTGGCACCTTCCCCGGTGGAGTTGTGCGTGGGGTGTGTTTGGAACATTTTGTCACCAGCCGAGTCCAAAATTCAGCGATTCCCCATCTCAGCCCAGAAAGCAGGTACAACAAGTTTTGTGGTGCCTTTCAGCTGCCTACCGGGGTAGTGTAAAAACTACCAAGAGAACTCGTTTCTGGCACCTTCCCCGGTGGAGTTGTGCATGGGGTGTGTTTGGAACATTTTGTCACCAGCCGAGTCCAAAATTCAGCGATTCCCCATCTCAGCCCAGAAAGCAGGTACAACAAGTTTTGTGGTGCCTTTCTCTTGCCTACCGGGGTAGTGTAAAAACTACCAACAGAACTCGTTTCTGGCACCTTCCCCGGTGGAGTTGTGCATGGGGTGTGTTTGGAACATTTTGTCACCAGCCGAGTCCAAAATTCAGGGATTCCCCATCTCAGCCCAGAAAGCAGGTAGAACAGGTTTTGTGGTGCCTTTCTCTTGCCTACCGGGGTAGTGTAAAAACTACCAACAGAACTCGTTTCTGGCACCTTCCCCCGGTGGAGGTGTGCATGGGGTGTGTTTGGAACATTTTGTCACCAGCCGAGTCCAAAATTCAGCGATTCCCCATCTCAGCCCAGAAAGCAGGTAGAACAAGTTTTGTGGTGCCTTTCAGCTGCCTACCGGGGTACTGTAAAAACTACCAACAGAACTCGTTTCTGGCACCTTCCCCGGTGGAGTTGTGCATGGGGTGTGTTTGGAACATTTTGTCACCAGCCGAGTCCAAAAGTCAGCGATTCCCCATCTCAGCCCAGAAAGCAGGTAGAACAAGTTTTGTGGTGCCTTTCAGCTGCCTACCGGGGTAGTGTAAAAACTACCAACAGAACTCGTTTCTGGCACCTTCCCCGGTGGAGTTGTGCATGGGGTGTGTTTGGAACATTTTGTCACCAGCCAAGTCCAAAATTCAGGGATTTCCCCATCTCAGCCCAGAAAGCAGGTAGAACAAGTTTTGTGGTGCCTTTCTCTTGCCTACCGGGGTAGTGTAAAAACTACCAACGGAACTCGATTCTGGCACCTTCCCCGGTGGAGGTGTGCATGGGGTGTGTTTGGAACATTTTGTCACCAGCCGAGTCCAAAATTCAGCCGTTCCCCATCTCAGCCCAGAAAGCAGGTAGAACAAGTTTTGTGGTGCCTTTCAGCTGCCTACCGGGGTAGTGTAAAAACTACCAACGGAACTCGTTTCTGGCACCTTCCCCGGTGGAGTTGTGCATGGGGTGTGTTTGGAACATTTTGTCACCAGCCGAGTCCAAAATTCAGCGATTCCCCATCTCAGCCCAGAAAGCAGGTAGAACAAGTTTTGTGGTGCCTTTCAGCTGTCTACCGGGGTAGTGTAAAAACTACCAACAGAACTCGTTTCTGGCACCTTCCCCGGTGGAGTTGTGCATGGGGTGTGTTTGGAACATTTTGTCACCAGCCGAGTCCAAAATTCAGCCGTTCCCCATCTCAGCCCAGAAAGCAGGTAGAACAAGTTTTGTGGTGCCTTTCAGCTGCCTACCGGGGTAGTGTAAAAAACTACCAAGAGAACTCGTTTCTGGCACCTTCCCCGGTGGAGTTGTGCGTGGGGTGTGTTTGGAACATTTTGTCACCAGCCGAGTCCAAAATTCAGCGATTCCCCATCTCAGCCCAGAAAGCAGGTACAACAAGTTTTGTGGTGCCTTTCAGCTGCCTACCGGGGGTAGTGTAAAAACTACCAAGAGAACTCGTTTCTGGCACCTTCCCCGGTGGAGTTGTGCATGGGGTGTGTTTGGAACATTTTGTCACCAGCCGAGTCCAAAATTCAGCGATTCCCCATCTCAGCCCAGAAAGCAGGTACAACAAGTTTTGTGGTGCCTTTCTCTTGCCTACCGGGGTACTGTAAAAACTACCAACAGAACTCGTTTCTGGCACCTTCCCCGGTGGAGTTGTGCATGGGGTGTGTTTGGAACATTTTGTCACCAGCCGAGTCCAAAATTCAGGGATTCCCCATCTCAGCCCAGAAAGCAGGTAGAACAGGTTTTGTGGTGCCTTTCTCTTGCCTACCGGGGTAGTGTAAAAACTACCAACAGAACTCGTTTTCTGGCACCCTTCCCCGGTGGAGGTGTGCATGGGGTGTGTTTGGAACATTTTGTCACCAGCCGAGTCCAAAATTCAGCGATTCCCCATCTCAGCCCAGAAAGCAGGTAGAACAAGTTTTGTGGTGCCTTTCAGCTGCCTACCGGGGTACTGTAAAAACTACCAACAGAACTCGTTTCTGGCACCTTCCCCGGTGGAGTTGTGCATGGGGTGTGTTTGGAACATTTTGTCACCAGCCGAGTCCAAAAGTCAGCGATTCCCCATCTCAGCCCAGAAAGCAGGTAGAACAAGTTTTGTGGTGCCTTTCAGCTGCCTACCGGGGTAGTGTAAAAACTACCAACAGAACTCGTTTCTGGCACCTTCCCCGGTGGAGTTGTGCATGGGGTGTGTTTGGAACATTTTGTCACCAGCCAAGTCCAAAATTCAGGGATTCTCCATCTCAGCCCAGAAAGCAGGTAGAACAAGTTTTGTGGTGCCTTTCTCTTGCCTACCGGGGTAGTGTAAAAACTACCAACGGAACTCGATTCTGGCACCTTCCCCGGTGGAGGTGTGCATGGGGTGTGTTTGGAACATTTTGTCACCAGCCGAGTCCAAAATTCAGCCGTTCCCCATCTCAGCCCAGAAAGCAGGTAGAACAAGTTTTGTGGTGCCTTTCAGCTGCCTACCGGGGTAGTGTAAAAACTACCAACGGAACTCGTTTCTGGCACCTTCCCCGGTGGAGTTGTGCATGGGGTGTGTTTGGAACATTTTGTCACCAGCCGAGTCCAAAATTCAGCGATTCCCCATCTCAGCCCAGAAAGCAGGTAGAACAAGTTTTGTGGTGCCTTTCAGCTGTCTACCGGGGTAGTGTAAAAACTACCAAGAGAACTCGTTTCTGGCACCTTCCCCGGTGGAGTTGTGCATGGGGTGTGTTTGGAACATTTTGTCACCAGCCGAGTCCAAAATTCAGCCGTTCCCCATCTCAGCCCAGAAAGCAGGTAGAACAAGTTTTGTGGTGCCTTTCAGCTGCCTACCGGGGTAGTGTAAAAACTACCAAGAGAACTCGTTTCTGGCACCTTCCCCGGTGGAGTTGTGCGTGGGGTGTGTTTTGGAACATTTTGTCACCAGCCGAGTCCAAAATTCAGCGATTCCCCATCTCAGCCCAGAAAGCAGGTACAACAAGTTTTGTGGTGCCTTTCAGCTGCCTACCGGGGTAGTGTAAAAACTACCAAGAGAACTCGTTTCTGGCACCTTCCCCGGTGGAGTTGTGCATGGGGTGTGTTTGGAACATTTTGTCTCCAGCCGAGTCCAAAATTCAGCGATTCCCCATCTCAGCCCAGAAAGCAGGTAGAACAAGTTTTGTGGTGCCTTTCTCTTGCCTACCGGGGTAGTGTAAAAACTACCAACAGAACTCGTTTCTGGCACCTTCCCCGGTGGAGTTGTGCATGGGGTGTGTTTGGAACATTTTGTCACCAGCCGAGTCCAAAATTCAGGGATTCCCCATCTCAGCCCAGAAAGCAGGTAGAACAGGTTTTGTGGTGCCTTTCTCTTGCCTACCGGGGTAGTGTAAAAACTACCAACAGAACTCGTTTCTGGCACCTTCCCCGGTGGAGGTGTGCATGGGGTGTGTTTGGAACATTTTGTCACCAGCCGAGTCCAAAATTCAGCGATTCCCCATCTCAGCCCAGAAAGCAGGTAGAACAAGTTTTGTGGTGCCTTTCAGCTGCCTACCGGGGTACTTGTAAAAACTACCAACAGAACTCGTTTCTGGCACCTTCCCCGGTGGAGTTGTGCATGGGGTGTGTTTGGAACATTTTGTCACCAGCCGAGTCCAAAAGTCAGCGATTCCCCATCTCAGCCCAGAAAGCAGGTAGAACAAGTTTTGTGGTGCCTTTCAGCTGCCTACCGGGGTAGTGTAAAAACTACCAACAGAACTCGTTTCTGGCACCTTCCCCGGTGGAGTTGTGCATGGGGTGTGTTTGGAACATTTTGTCACCAGCCAAGTCCAAAATTCAGGGATTCCCCATCTCAGCCCAGAAAGCAGGTAGAACAAGTTTTGTGGTGCCTTTCTCTTGCCTACCGGGGTAGTGTAAAAAACTACCAACGGAACTCGATTCTGGCACCTTCCCCGGTGGAGGTGTGCATGGGGTGTGTTTGGAACATTTTGTCACCAGCCGAGTCCAAAATTCAGCCGTTCCCCATCTCAGCCCAGAAAGCAGGTAGAACAAGTTTTGTGGTGCCTTTCAGCTGCCTACCGGGGTAGTGTAAAAACTACCAACGGAACTCGTTTCTGGCACCTTCCCCGGTGGAGTTGTGCATGGGGTGTGTTTGGAACATTTTGTCACCAGCCGAGTCCAAAATTCAGCGATTCCCCATCTCAGCCCAGAAAGCAGGTAGAACAAGTTTTGTGGTGCCTTTCAGCTGCCTACCGGGGTAGTGTAAAAACTACCAACAGAACTCGTTTCTGGCACCTTCCCCGGTGGAGTTGTGCATGGGGTGTGTTTGGAACATTTTGTTACCAGCCGAGTCCAAAATTCAGCCGTTCCCCATCTCAGCCCAGAAAGCAGGTAGAACAAGTTTTGTGGTGCCTTTCTCTTGTACCGGGGTAGTGTAAAAACTACCAACGGAACTCGTTTCTGGCACCTTCCCCGGTGGAGTTGTGCATGGGGTGTGTTTGGAACATTTTGTCACCAGCCGAGTCCAAAATTCAGCGATTCCCCATCTCAGCCCAGAAAGCAGGTACAACAAGTTTTGTGGTGCCTTTCAGCTGCCTACCGGGGTAGTGTAAAAACTACCAACAGAACTCGTTTCTGGCACCTTCCCCGGTGGAGTTGTGCATGGGGTGTGTTTGGAACATTTTGTCACCAGCCGAGTCCAAAATTCAGGGATTCCCCATCTCAGCCCAGAAAGCAGGTAGAACAGGTTTTGTGGTGCCTTTCTCTTGCCTACCGGGGTAGTGTAAAAACTACCAACAGAACTCGTTTCTGGCACCTTCCCCGGTGGAGGTGTGCATGGGGTGTGTTTGGAACATTTTGTCACCAGCCGAGTCCAAAATTCAGCGATTCCCCATCTCAGCCCAGAAAGCAGGTAGAACAAGTTTTGTGGTGCCTTTCAGCTGCCTACCGGGGTACTGTAAAAACTACCAACAGAACTCGTTTCTGGCACCTTCCCCGGTGGAGTTGTGCATGGGGTGTGTTTGGAACATTTTGTCACCAGCCGAGTCCAAAAGTCAGCGATTCCCCATCTCAGCCCAGAAAGCAGGTAGAACAAGTTTTGTGGTGCCTTTCAGCTAGCCCTACCGGGGTAGTGTAAAAACTACCAACAGAACTCGTTTCTGGCACCTTCCCTGGTGGAGTTGTGCATGGGGTGTGTTTGGAACATTTTGTCACCAGCCAAGTCCAAAATTCAGGGATTCCCCATCTCAGCCCAGAAAGCAGGTAGAACAAGTTTTGTGGTGCCTTTCTCTTGCCTACCGGGGTAGTGTAAAAACTACCAACGGAACTCGATTCTGGCACCTTCCCCGGTGGAGGTGTGCATGGGGTGTGTTTGGAACATTTTGTCACCAGCCGAGTCCAAAATTCAGCCGTTCCCCATCTCAGCCCAGAAAGCAGGTAGAACAAGTTTTGTGGTGCCTTTCAGCTGCCTACCGGGGTAGTGTAAAAACTACCAACGGAACTCGTTTCTGGCACCTTCCCCGGTGGAGTTGTGCATGGGGTGTGTTTGGAACATTTTGTCACCAGCCGAGTCCAAAATTCAGCGATTCCCCATCTCAGCCCAGAAAGCAGGTAGAACAAGTTTTGTGGTGCCTTTCAGCTGTCTACCGGGGTAGTGTAAAAACTACCAACGGAACTCGTTTCTGGCACCTTCCCCGGTGGAGTTGTGCATGGGGTGTGTTTGGAACATTTTGTTACCAGCCGAGTCCAAAAATCAGCCGTTCCCCATCTCAGCCCAGAAAGCAGGCAGAACAAGTTTTGTGGTGCCTTTCTCTTGCCTACCGGGGTAGTGTAAAAACTACCAACGGAACTCGTTTCTGGCACCTTCCCCGGTGGAGTTGTGCATGGGGTGTGTTTGGAACATTTTGTCACCAGCCGAGTCCAAAATTCAGCGATTCCCCATCTCAGCCCAGAAAGCAGGTAGAACAAGTTTTGTGGTGCCTTTCAGCTGCCTACCGGGGTAGTGTAAAAACTACCAACAGAACTCGTTTCTGGCACCTTCCCCGGTGGAGTTGTGCATGGGGTGTGTTTGGAACATTTTGTCACCAGCCGAGTCCAAAATTCAGCGATTCCCCATCTCAGCCCAGAAAGCAGGTAGAACAAGTTTTGTGGTGCCTTTCAGCTGCCTACCGGGGTAGTGTAAAAACTACCAACAGAACTCGTTTCTGGCACCTTCCCCGGTGGAGTTGTGCATGGGGTGTGTTTGGAACATTTTGTCACCAGCCGAGTCCAAAATTCAGCGATTCTCCATCTCAGCCCAGAAAGCAGGTAGAACAAGTTTTGTGGTGCCTTTCAGCTGCCTACCGGGGTAGTGTAAAAACTACCAACAGAACTCGTTTCTGGCACCTTCCCCGGTGGAGTTGTGCATGGGGTGTGTTTGGAACATTTTGTCTCCAGCCGAGTCCAAAATTCAGCGATTCCCCATCTCAGCCCAGAAAGCAGGTACAACAAGTTTTGTGGTGCCTTTCTCTTGCCTACCGGGGTAGTGTAAAAACTACCAACAGAACTCGTTTCTGGCACCTTCCCCGGTGGAGTTGTGCATGGGGTGTGTTTGGAACATTTTGTCACCAGCCGAGTCCAAAATTCAGCCGTTCCCCATCTCAGCCCAGAAAGCAGGTAGAACAAGTTTTGTGGTGCCTTTCAGCTGCCTACCGGGGTAGTGTAAAAACTACCAAGAGAACTCGTTTCTGGCACCTTCCCCGGTGGAGTTGTGCGTGGGGTGTGTTTGGAACATTTTGTCACCAGCCGAGTCCAAAATTCAGCGATTCCCCATCTCAGCCCAGAAAGCAGGTAGAACAAGTTTTGTGGTGCCTTTCAGCTGCCTACCGGGGTAGTGTAAAAACTACCAAGAGAACTCGTTTCTGGCACCTTCCCCGGTGGAGTTGTGCATGGGGTGTGTTTGGAACATTTTGTCACCAGCCGAGTCCAAAATTCAGCGATTCCCCATCTCAGCCCAGAAAGCAGGTACAACAAGTTTTGTGGTGCCTTTCTCTTGCCTACCGGGGTAGTGTAAAAACTACCAACAGAACTCGTTTCTGGCACCTTCCCCGGTGGCGGTGTGCATGGGGTGTGTTTGGAACATTTTGTCACCAGCCGAGTCCAAAATTCAGGGATTCCCCATCTCAGCCCAGAAAGCAGGTAGAACAGGTTTTGTGGTGCCTTTCTCTTGCCTACCGGGGTAGTGTAAAAACTACCAACAGAACTCGTTTCTGGCACCTTCCCCGGTGGAGGTGTGCATGGGGTGTGTTTGGAACATTTTGTCACCAGCCGAGTCCAAAATTCAGCGATTCCCCATCTCAGCCCAGAAAGCAGGTAGAACAAGTTTTGTGGTGCCTTTCAGCTGCCTACCGGGGTACTGTAAAAACTACCAACAGAACTCGTTTCTGGCACCTTCCCCGGTGGAGTTGTGCATGGGGTGTGTTTGGAACATTTTGTCACCAGCCGAGTCCAAAAGTCAGCGATTCCCCATCTCAGCCCAGAAAGCAGGTACAACAAGTTTTGTGGTGCCTTTCAGCTGCCTACCGGGGTAGTGTAAAAACTACCAACAGAACTCGTTTCTGGCACCTTCCCCGGTGGAGTTGTGCATGGGGTGTGTTTGGAACATTTTGTCACCAGCCAAGTCCAAAATTCAGGGATTCCCCATCTCAGCCCAGAAAGCAGGTAGAACAAGTTTTGTGGTGCCTTTCTCTTGCCTACCGGGGTAGTGTAAAAAACTACCAACGGAACTCGATTCTGGCACCTTCCCCGGTGGAGGTGTGCATGGGGTGTGTTTGGAACATTTTGTCACCAGCCGAGTCCAAAATTCAGCCGTTCCCCATCTCAGCCCAGAAAGCAGGTAGAACAAGTTTTGTGGTGCCTTTCTCTTGCCTACCGGGGTAGTGTAAAAACTACCAACGGAACTCGATTCTGGCACCTTCCCCGGTGGAGTTGTGGATGGGGTGTGTTTGGAACATTTTGTCACCAGCCGAGTCCAAAATTCAGCGATTCCCCATCTCAGCCCAGAAAGCAGGTAGAACAAGTTTTGTGGTGCCTTTCAGCTGCCTACCGGGGTAGTGTAAAAACTACCAACAGAACTCGTTTCTGGCACCTTCCCCGGTGGAGTTGTGCATGGGGTGTGTTTGGAACATTTTGTTACCAGCCGAGTCCAAAATTCAGCCGTTCCCCATCTCAGCCCAGAAAGCAGGTAGAACAAGTTTTGTGGTGCCTTTCTCTTGCCTACCGGGGTAGTGTAAAAACTACCAACAGAACTCGTTTCTGGCACCTTCCCCGGTGGAGTTGTGCATGGGGTGTGTTTGGAACATTTTGTCACCAGCCGAGTCCAAAATTCAGCGATTCCCCATCTCAGCCCAGAAAGCAGGTAGAACAAGTTTTGTGGTGCCTTTCAGCTGCCTACCGGGGTAGTGTAAAAACTACCAACAGAACTCGTTTCTGGCACCTTCCCCGGTGGAGTTGTGCATGGGGTGTGTTTGGAACATTTTGTCACCAGCCGAGTCCAAAATTCAGCGATTCCCCATCTCAGCCCAGAAAGCAGGTAGAACAAGTTTTGTGGTGCCTTTCAGCTGCCTACCGGGGTAGTGTAAAAACTACCAACAGAACTCGTTTCTGGCACCTTCCCCGGTGGAGTTGTGCATGGGGTGTGTTTGGAACATTTTGTCACCAGCCGAGTCCAAAATTCAGCGATTCCCCATCTCAGCCCAGAAAGCAGGTAGAACAAGTTTTGTGGTGCCTTTCTCTTGCCTACCGGGGTAGTGTAAAAACTACCAACAGAACTCGTTTCTGGCACCTTCCCCGGTGGAGTTGTGCATGGGGTGTGTTTGGAACATTTTGTCACCAGCCGAGTCCAAAATTCAGCGATTCCCCATCTCAGCCCAGAAAGCAGGTAGAACAAGTTTTGTGGTGCCTTTCAGCTGCCTACCGGGGTAGTGTAAAAACTACCAACGGAACTCGTTTCTGGCACCTTCCCCGGTGGAGTTGTGCATGGGGTGTGTTTGGAACATTTTGTCACCAGCCAAGTCCAAAATTCAGCGATTCCCCATCTCAGCCCAGAAAGCAGGTAGAACAAGTTTTGTGGTGCCTTTCAGCTGCCTACCGGGGTAGTGTAAAAACTACCCACAGAACTCGTTTCTGGCACCTTCCCCGGTGGAGTTGTGCATGGGGTGTGTTTGGAACATTTTGTCACCAGCCGAGTCCAAAATTCAGGGATTCCCCATCTCAGCCCAGAAAGCAGGTAGAACAAGTTTTGTGGTGCCTTTCTCTTGCCTACCGGGGTAGTGTAAAAACTACCAACAGAACTCGTTTCTGGCACCTTCCCCGGTGGAGTTGTGCATGGGGTGTGTTTGGAACATTTTGTCACCAGCCGAGTCCAAAATTCAGCGATTCCCCATCTCAGCCCAGAAAGCAGGTAGAACAAGTTTTGTGGTGCCTTTCAGCTGCCTACCGGGGTAGTGTAAAAACTACCAAGAGAACTCGTTTCTGGCACCTTCCCCGGTGGAGGTGTGCATGGGGTGTGTTTGGAACATTTTGTCACCAGCCGAGTCCAAAAGTCAGCGATTCCCCATCTCAGCCCAGAAAGCAGGTAGAACAAGTTTTGTGGTGCCTTTCAGCTGCCTACCGGGGTAGTGTAAAAACTACCAACAGAACTCGTTTCTGGCACCTTCCCCGGTGGAGTTGTGCATGGGGTGTGTTTGGAACATTTTGTCACCAGCCAAGTCCAAAATTCAGCTATTCCCCATCTCAGCCCAGAAAGCAGGTACAACAAGTTTTGTGGTGCCTTTCTCTTGCCTACCGGGGTAGTGTAAAAACTACCAACAGAACTCGTTTCTGGCACCTTCCCCGGTGGAGTTGTGCATGGGGTGTGTTTGGAACATTTTGTCAGCAGCCGAGTCCAAAATTCAGCGATTCCCCATCTCAGCCCAGAAAGCAGGTAGAACAAGTTTTGTGGTGCCTTTCTCTTGCCTACCGGGGTAGTGTAAAAACTACCAACGGAACTCGTTTCTGGCACCTTCCCCGGTGGAGTTGTGCATGGGGTGTGTTTGGAACATTTTGTCACCAGCCGAGTCCAAAAGTCAGCGATTCCCCATCTCAGCCCAGAAAGCAGGTAGAACAAGTTTTGTGGTGCCTTTCAGCTGCCTACCGGGGTAGTGTAAAAACTACCCACAGAACTCGTTTCTGGCACCTTCCCCGGTGGAGTTGTGCATGGGGTGTGTTTGGAACATTTTGTCACCAGCCGAGTCCAAAATTCAGCGATTCCCCATCTCAGCCCAGAAAGCAGGTACAACAAGTTTTGTGGTGCCTTTCTCTTGCCTACCGGGGTAGTGTAAAAACTACCAACAGAACTCGTTTCTGGCACCTTCCCCGGTGGAGTTGTGCATGGGGTGTGTTTGGAACATTTTGTCACCAGCCGAGTCCAAAATTCAGGGATTCCCCATCTCAGCCCAGAAAGCAGGTAGAACAGGTTTTGTGGTGCCTTTCTCTTGCCTACCGGGGTAGTGTAAAAACTACCAACAGAACTCGTTTCTGGCACCTTCCCCGGTGGAGGTGTGCATGGGGTGTGTTTGGAACATTTTGTCACCAGCCGAGTCCAAAATTCAGCGATTCCCCATCTCAGCCCAGAAAGCAGGTAGAACAAGTTTTGTGGTGCCTTTCAGCTGCCTACCGGGGTACTGTAAAAACTACCAACAGAACTCGTTTCTGGCACCTTCCCCGGTGGAGTTGTGCATGGGGTGTGTTTGGAACATTTTGTCACCAGCCGAGTCCAAAAGTCAGCGATTCCCCATCTCAGCCCAGAAAGCAGGTAGAACAAGTTTTGTGGTGCCTTTCAGCTGCCTACCGGGGTAGTGTAAAAACTACCAACAGAACTCGTTTCTGGCACCTTCCCCGGTGGAGTTGTGCATGGGGTGTGTTTGGAACATTTTGTCACCAGCCAAGTCCAAAATTCAGGGATTCCCCATCTCAGCCCAGAAAGCAGGTAGAACAAGTTTTGTGGTGCCTTTCTCTTGCCTACCGGGGTAGTGTAAAAACTACCAACGGAACTCGATTCTGGCACCTTCCCCGGTGGAGGTGTGCGTGGGGTGTGTTTGGAACATTTTGTCACCAGCCGAGTCCAAAATTCAGCCGTTCCCCATCTCAGCCCAGAAAGCAGGTAGAACAAGTTTTGTGGTGCCTTTCAGCTGCCTACCGGGTAGTGTAAAAACTACCAACGGAACTCGTTTCTGGCACCTTCCCCGGTGGAGTTGTGCATGGGGTGTGTTTGGAACATTTTGTCACCAGCCGAGTCCAAAATTCAGCGATTCCCCATCTCAGCCCAGAAAGCAGGTAGAACAAGTTTTGTGGTGCCTTTCAGCTGCCTACCGGGGTAGTGTAAAAACTACCAACAGAACTCGTTTCTGGCACCTTCCCCGGTGGAGTTGTGCATGGGGTGTGTTTGGAACATTTTGTTACCAGCCGAGTCCAAAATTCAGCCGTTCCCCATCTCAGCCCAGAAAGCAGGTAGAACAAGTTTTGTGGTGCCTTTCTCTTGCCTACCGGGGTAGTGTAAAAACTACCAACGGAACTCGTTTCTGGCACCTTCCCCGGTGGAGTTGTGCATGGGGTGTGTTTGGAACATTTTGTCACCAGCCGAGTCCAAAATTCAGCGATTCCCCATCTCAGCCCAGAAAGCAGGTAGAACAAGTTTTGTGGTGCCTTTCAGCTGCCTACCGGGGTAGTGTAAAAACTACCAACAGAACTCGTTTCTGGCACCTTCCCCGGTGGAGTTGTGCATGGGGTGTGTTTGGAACCATTTTGTCACCAGCCGAGTCCAAAATTCAGCGATTCCCCATCTCAGCCCAGAAAGCAGGTAGAACAAGTTTTGTGGTGCCTTTCAGCTGCCTACCGGGGTAGTGTAAAAACTACCAACAGAACTCGTTTCTGGCACCTTCCCCGGTGGAGTTGTGCATGGGTGTGTTTGGAACATTTTGTCACCAGCCGAGTCCAAAATTCAGCGATTCCCCATCTCAGCCCAGAAAGCAGGTAGAACAAGTTTTGTGGTGCCTTTCTCTTGCCTACCGGGGTAGTGTAAAAACTACCAACAGAACTCGTTTCTGGCACCTTCCCCGGTGGAGGTGTGCATGGGGTGTGTTTGGAACATTTTGTCACCAGCCGAGTCCAAAATTCAGCGATTCCCCATCTCAGCCCAGAAAGCAGGTAGAACAAGTTTTGTGGTGCCTTTCAGCTGCCTACCGGGGTACTGTAAAAACTACCAACGGAACTCGTTTCTGGCACCTTCCCCGGTGGAGTTGTGCATGGGGTGTGTTTGGAACATTTTGTCACCAGCCGAGTCCAAAATTCAGCGATTCCCCATCTCAGCCCAGAAAGCAGGTAGAACAAGTTTTGTGGTGCCTTTCAGCTGCCTACCGGGGGTAGTGTAAAAACTACCAAGAGAACTCGTTTCTGGCACCTTCCCCGGTGGAGTTGTGCATGGGGTGTGTTTGGAACATTTTGTCACCAGCCGAGTCCAAAATTCAGGGATTCCCCATCTCAGCCCAGAAAGCAGGTAGAACAAGTTTTGTGGTGCCTTTCTCTTGCCTACCGGGGTAGTGTAAAAACTACCAACAGAACTCGTTTCTGGCACCTTCCCCGGTGGAGTTGTGCATGGGGTGTGTTTGGAACATTTTGTCACCAGCCGAGTCCAAAATTCAGCGATTCCCCATCTCAGCCCAGAAAGCAGGTAGAACAAGTTTTGTGGTGCCTTTCAGCTGCCTACCGGGGTAGTGTAAAAACTACCCACAGAACTCGTTTCTGGCACCTTCCCCGGTGGAGTTGTGCATGGGGTGTGTTTGGAACATTTTGTCACCAGCCGAGTCCAAAATTCAGGGATTCCCCATCTCAGCCCAGAAAGCAGGTAGAACAAGTTTTGTGGTGCCTTTCTCTTGCCTACCGGGGTAGTGTAAAAACTACCAACAGAACTCGTTTCTGGCACCTTCCCCGGTGGAGTTGTGCATGGGGTGTGTTTGGAACATTTTGTCACCAGCCAAGTCCAAAATTCAGGGATTCCCCATCTCAGCCCAGAAAGCAGGTAGAACAAGTTTTGTGGTGCCTTTCTCTTGCCTACCGGGGTAGTGTAAAAACTACCAACGGAACTCGATTCTGGCACCTTCCCCGGTGGAGGTGTGCGTGGGGTGTGTTTGGAACATTTTGTCACCAGCCGAGTCCAAAATTCAGCCGTTCCCCATCTCAGCCCAGAAAGCAGGTAGAACAAGTTTTGTGGTGCCTTTCAGCTGCCTACCGGGGTAGTGTAAAAACTACCAACGGAACTCGTTTCTGGCACCTTCCCCGGTGGAGTTGTGCATGGGGTGTGTTTGGAACATTTTGTCACCAGCCGAGTCCAAAATTCAGCGATTCCCCATCTCAGCCCAGAAAGCAGGTAGAACAAGTTTTGTGGTGCCTTTCAGCTGCCTACCGGGGTAGTGTAAAAACTACCAACAGAACTCGTTTCTGGCACCTTCCCCGGTGGAGTTGTGCATGGGGTGTGTTTGGAACATTTTGTTACCAGCCGAGTCCAAAATTCAGCCGTTCCCCATCTCAGCCCAGAAAGCAGGTAGAACAAGTTTTGTGGTGCCTTTCTCTTGCCTACCGGGGTAGTGTAAAAACTACCAACGGAACTCGTTTCTGGCACCTTCCCCGGTGGAGTTGTGCATGGGGTGTGTTTGGAACATTTTGTCACCAGCCGAGTCCAAAATTCAGCGATTCCCCATCTCAGCCCAGAAAGCAGGTAGAACAAGTTTTGTGGTGCCTTTCAGCTGCCTACCGGGGTAGTGTAAAAACTACCAACAGAACTCGTTTCTGGCACCTTCCCCGGTGGAGTTGTGCATGGGGTGTGTTTGGAACATTTTGTCACCAGCCGAGTCCAAAATTCAGCGATTCCCCATCTCAGCCCAGAAAGCAGGTAGAACAAGTTTTGTGGTGCCTTTCAGCTGCCTACCGGGGGTAGTGTAAAAACTACCAACAGAACTCGTTTCTGGCACCTTCCCCGGTGGAGTTGTGCATGGGGTGTGTTTGGAACATTTTGTCACCAGCCGAGTCCAAAATTCAGCGATTCCCCATCTCAGCCCAGAAAGCAGGTAGAACAAGTTTTGTGGTGCCTTTCTCTTGCCTACCGGGGTAGTGTAAAAACTACCAACAGAACTCGTTTCTGGCACCTTCCCCGGTGGAGGTGTGCATGGGGTGTGTTTGGAACATTTTGTCACCAGCCGAGTCCAAAATTCAGCGATTCCCCATCTCAGCCCAGAAAGCAGGTAGAACAAGTTTTGTGGTGCCTTTCAGCTGCCTACCGGGGTACTGTAAAAACTACCAACGGAACTCGTTTCTGGCACCTTCCCCGGTGGAGTTGTGCATGGGGTGTGTTTGGAACATTTTGTCACCAGCCGAGTCCAAAATTCAGCGATTCCCCATCTCAGCCCAGAAAGCAGGTAGAACAAGTTTTGTGGTGCCTTTCAGCTGCCTACCGGGGTAGTGTAAAAACTACCCACAGAACTCGTTTCTGGCACCTTCCCCGGTGGAGTTGTGCATGGGGTGTGTTTGGAACATTTTGTCACCAGCCGAGTCCAAAATTCAGGGATTCCCCATCTCAGCCCAGAAAGCAGGTAGAACAAGTTTTGTGGTGCCTTTCTCTTGCCTACCGGGGTAGTGTAAAAACTACCAACAGAACTCGTTTCTGGCACCTTCCCCGGTGGAGTTGTGCATGGGGTGTGTTTGGAACATTTTGTCACCAGCCGAGTCCAAAATTCAGCGATTCCCCATCTCAGCCCAGAAAGCAGGTAGAACAAGTTTTGTGGTGCCTTTCAGCTGCCTACCGGGGTAGTGTAAAAACTACCAACAGAACTCGTTTCTGGCACCTTCCCCGGTGGAGTTGTGCATGGGGTGTGTTTGGAACATTTTGTCACCAGCCGAGTCCAAAATTCAGGGATTCCCCATCTCAGCCCAGAAAGCAGGTAGAACAAGTTTTGTGGTGCCTTTCAGCTGCCTACCGGGGTAGTGTAAAAACTACCAACAGAACTCGTTTCTGGCACCTTCCCCGGTGGAGTTGTGCATGGGGTGTGTTTGGAACATTTTGTCTCCAGCCGAGTCCAAAATTCAGCGATTCCCCATCTCAGCCCAGAAAGCAGGTAGAACAAGTTTTGTGGTGCCTTTCAGCTGCCTACCGGGGTAGTGTAAAAACTACCAACAGAACTCGTTTCTGGCACCTTCCCCGGTGGAGTTGTGCATGGGTGTGTTTGGAACATTTTGTCACCAGCCGAGTCCAAAATTCAGCCGTTCCCCATCTCAGCCCAGAAAGCAGGTAGAACAAGTTTTGTGGTGCCTTTCAGCTGCCTACCGGGGTAGTGTAAAAACTACCAAGAGAACTCGTTTCTGGCACCTTCCCCGGTGGAGTTGTGCGTGGGGTGTGTTTGGAACATTTTGTCACCAGCCGAGTCCAAAATTCAGCGATTCCCCATCTCAGCCCAGAAAGCAGGTAGAACAAGTTTTGTGGTGCCTTTCAGCTGCCTACCGGGGTAGTGTAAAAACTACCAAGAGAACTCGTTTCTGGCACCTTCCCCGGTGGAGTTGTGCATGGGGTGTGTTTGGAACATTTTGTCACCAGCCGAGTCCAAAATTCAGCGATTCCCCATCTCAGCCCAGAAAGCAGGTACAACAAGTTTTGTGGTGCCTTTCTCTTGCCTACCGGGGTAGTGTAAAAACTACCAACAGAACTCGTTTCTGGCACCTTCCCCGGTGGAGTTGTGCATGGGGTGTGTTTGGAACATTTTGTCACCAGCCGAGTCCAAAATTCAGCCGTTCCCCATCTCAGCCCAGAAAGCAGGTAGAACAAGTTTTGTGGTGCCTTTCAGCTGCCTACCGGGGTAGTGTAAAAACTACCCACAGAACTCGTTTCTGGCACCTTCCCCGGTGGAGTTGTGCATGGGGTGTGTTTGGAACATTTTGTCACCAGCCGAGTCCAAAATTCAGCCGTTCCCATCTCAGCCCAGAAAGCAGGTAGAAACAAGTTTTGTGGTGCCTTTCAGCTGCCTACCGGGGTAGTGTAAAAACTACCAAGAGAACTCGTTTCTGGCACCTTCCCCGGTGGAGTTGTGCGTGGGGTGTGTTTGGAACATTTTGTCACCAGCCGAGTCCAAAATTCAGCGATTCCCCATCTCAGCCCAGAAAGCAGGTAGAACAAGTTTTGTGGTGCCTTTCTCTTGCCTACCGGGGTAGTGTAAAAACTACCAACAGAACTCGTTTCTGGCACCTTCCCCGGTGGAGGTGTGCATGGGGTGTGTTTGGAACATTTTGTCACCAGCCGAGTCCAAAATTCAGCGATTCCCCATCTCAGCCCAGAAAGCAGGTAGAACAAGTTTTGTGGTGCCTTCAGCTGCCTACCGGGGTACTGTAAAAACTACCAACGGAACTCGTTTCTGGCACCTTCCCCGGTGGAGTTGTGCATGGGGTGTGTTTGGAACATTTTGTCACCAGCCGAGTCCAAAATTCAGCGATTCCCCATCTCAGCCCAGAAAGCAGGTAGAACAAGTTTTGTGGTGCCTTTCAGCTGCCTACCGGGGTAGTGTAAAAACTACCCACAGAACTCGTTTCTGGCACCTTCCCCGGTGGAGTTGTGCATGGGGTGTGTTTGGAACATTTTGTCACCAGCCGAGTCCAAAATTCAGGGATTCCCCATCTCAGCCCAGAAAGCAGGTAGAACAAGTTTTGTGGTGCCTTTCTCTTGCCTACCGGGGTAGTGTAAAAACTACCAACAGAACTCGTTTCTGGCACCTTCCCCGGTGGAGTTGTGCATGGGGTGTGTTTGGAACATTTTGTCACCAGCCGAGTCCAAAATTCAGCGATTCCCCATCTCAGCCCAGAAAGCAGGTAGAACAAGTTTTGTGGTGCCTTTCAGCTGCCTACCGGGGTAGTGTAAAAACTACCAACAGAACTCGTTTCTGGCACCTTCCCCGGTGGAGTTGTGCATGGGGTGTGTTTGGAACATTTTGTCACCAGCCGAGTCCAAAATTCAGGGATTCCCCATCTCAGCCCAGAAAGCAGGTAGAACAAGTTTTGTGGTGCCTTTCAGCTGCCTACCGGGGTAGTGTAAAAACTACCAACAGAACTCGTTTCTGGCACCTTCCCCGGTGGAGTTGTGCATGGGGTGTGTTTGGAACATTTTGTCTCCAGCCGAGTCCAAAATTCAGCGATTCCCCATCTCAGCCCAGAAAGCAGGTAGAACAAGTTTTGTGGTGCCTTTCAGCTGCCTACCGGGGTAGTGTAAAAACTACCAACAGAACTCGTTTCTGGCACCTTCCCCGGTGGAGTTGTGCATGGGGTGTGTTTGGAACATTTTGTCACCAGCCGAGTCCAAAATTCAGCCGTTCCCCATCTCAGCCCAGAAAGCAGGTAGAACAAGTTTTGTGGTGCCTTTCAGCTGCCTACCGGGGTAGTGTAAAAACTACCAAGAGAACTCGTTTCTGGCACCTTCCCCGGTGGAGTTGTGCGTGGGGTGTGTTTGGAACATTTTGTCACCAGCCGAGTCCAAAATTCAGCGATTCCCCATCTCAGCCCAGAAAGCAGGTAGAACAAGTTTTGTGGTGCCTTTCAGCTGCCTACCGGGGTAGTGTAAAAACTACCAAGAGAACTCGTTTCTGGCACCTTCCCCGGTGGAGTTGTGCATGGGGTGTGTTTGGAACATTTTGTCACCAGCCGAGTCCAAAATTCAGCGATTCCCCATCTCAGCCCAGAAAGCAGGTACAACAAGTTTTGTGGTGCCTTTCTCTTGCCTACCGGGGTAGTGTAAAAACTACCAACAGAACTCGTTTCTGGCACCTTCCCCGGTGGAGTTGTGCATGGGGTGTGTTTGGAACATTTTGTCACCAGCCGAGTCCAAAATTCAGCCGTTCCCCATCTCAGCCCAGAAAGCAGGTAGAACAAGTTTTGTGGTGCCTTTCAGCTGCCTACCGGGGTAGTGTAAAAACTACCCACAGAACTCGTTTCTGGCACCTTCCCCGGTGGAGTTGTGCATGGGGTGTGTTTTGTTTGGAACATTTTGTCACCAGCCGAGTCCAAAATTCAGCCGTTCCCCATCTCAGCCCAGAAAGCAGGTAGAACAAGTTTTGTGGTGCCTTTCAGCTGCCTACCGGGGTAGTGTAAAAACTACCAAGAGAACTCGTTTCTGGCACCTTCCCCGGTGGAGTTGTGCGTGGGGTGTGTTTGGAACATTTTGTCACCAGCCGAGTCCAAAATTCAGCGATTCCCCATCTCAGCCCAGAAAGCAGGTACAACAAGTTTTGTGGTGCCTTTCAGCTGCCTACCGGGGTAGTGTAAAAACTACCAAGAGAACTCGTTTCTGGCACCTTCCCCGGTGGAGTTGTCATGGGGTGTGTTTGGAACATTTTGTCACCAGCCGAGTCCAAAATTCAGCGATTCCCCATCTCAGCCCAGAAAGCAGGTACAACAAGTTTTGTGGTGCCTTTCTCTTGCCTACCGGGGTAGTGTAAAAACTACCAACAGAACTCGTTTCTGGCACCTTCCCCGGTGGAGTTGTGCATGGGGTGTGTTTGGAACATTTTGTCACCAGCCGAGTCCAAAATTCAGCGATTCCCCATCTCAGCCCAGAAAGCAGGTAGAACAGGTTTTGTGGTGCCTTTCTCTTGCCTACCGGGGTAGTGTAAAAACTACCAACAGAACTCGTTTCTGGCACCTTCCCCGGTGGAGGTGTGCATGGGGTGTGTTTGGAACATTTTGTCACCAGCCGAGTCCAAAATTCAGCGATTCCCCATCTCAGCCCAGAAAGCAGGTAGAACAAGTTTTGTGGTGCCTTTCAGCTGCCTACCGGGGTAGTGTAAAAACTACCAACAGAACTCGTTTCTGGCACCTTCCCCGGTGGAGTTGTGCATGGGGTGTGTTTGGAACATTTTGTCACCAGCCGAGTCCAAAAGTCAGCGATTCCCCATCTCAGCCCAGAAAGCAGGTAGAACAAGTTTTGTGGTGCCTTTCAGCTGCCTACCGGGGTAGTGTAAAAACTACCAACAGAACTCGTTTCTGGCACCTTCCCCGGTGGAGTTGTGCATGGGGTGTGTTTGGAACATTTTGTCACCAGCCAAGTCCAAAATTCAGGGATTCCCCATCTCAGCCCAGAAAGCAGGTAGAACAAGTTTTGTGGTGCCTTTCTCTTGCCTACCGGGGTAGTGTAAAAACTACCAACGGAACTCGATTCTGGCACCTTCCCCGGTGGAGGTGTGCATGGGGTGTGTTTGGAACATTTTGTCACCAGCCGAGTCCAAAATTCAGCCGTTCCCCATCTCAGCCCAGAAAGCAGGTAGAACAAGTTTTGTGGTGCCTTTCAGCTGCCTACCGGGGTAGTGTAAAAACTACCAACGGAACTCGTTTCTGGCACCTTCCCCGGTGGAGTTGTGCATGGGGTGTGTTTGGAACATTTTGTCACCAGCCGAGTCCAAAATTCAGCGATTCCCCATCTCAGCCCAGAAAGCAGGTAGAACAAGTTTTGTGGTGCCTTTCAGCTGCCTACCGGGGTACTGTAAAAACTACCAACAGAACTCGTTTCTGGCACCTTCCCCGGTGGAGTTGTGCATGGGGTGTGTTTGGAACATTTTGTTACCAGCCGAGTCCAAAATTCAGCCGTTCCCCATCTCAGCCCAGAAAGCAGGTAGAACAAGTTTTGTGGTGCCTTTCTCTTGCCTACCGGGGTAGTGTAAAAACTACCAACGGAACTCGTTTCTGGCACCTTCCCCGGTGGAGTTGTGCATGGGGTGTGTTTGGAACATTTTGTCACCAGCCGAGTCCAAAATTCAGCGATTCCCCATCTCAGCCCAGAAAGCAGGTAGAACAAGTTTTGTGGTGCCTTTCAGCTGCCTACCGGGGTAGTGTAAAAACTACCAACAGAACTCGTTTCTAGCACCTTCCCCGGTGGAGTTGTGCATGGGGTGTGTTTGGAACATTTTGTCACCAGCCGAGTCCAAAATTCAGCGATTCCCCATCTCAGCCCAGAAAGCAGGTAGAACAAGTTTTGTGGTGCCTTTCAGCTGCCTACCGGGGTAGTGTAAAAACTACCAACGGAACTCGTTTCTGGCACCTTCCCCGGTGGAGTTGTGCATGGGGTGTGTTTGGAACATTTTGTCACCAGCCGAGTCCAAAATTCAGCGATTCCCCATCTCAGCCCAGAAAGCAGGTAGAACAAGTTTTGTGGTGCCTTTCAGCTGCCTACCGGGGTAGTGTAAAAACTACCAACAGAACTCGTTTCTAGCACCTTCCCCGGTGGAGTTGTGCATGGGGTGTGTTTGGAACATTTTGTCACCAGCCGAGTCCAAAATTCAGCGATTCCCCATCTCAGCCCAGAAAGCAGGTAGAACAAGTTTTGTGGTGCCTTTCAGCTGCCTACCGGGGTAGTGTAAAAACTACCAACAGAACTCGTTTCTGGCACCTTCCCCGGTGGAGTTGTGCATGGGGTGTGTTTGGAACATTTTGTCACCAGCCGAGTCCAAAATTCAGCGATTCCCCATCTCAGCCCAGAAAGCAGGTAGAACAAGTTTTGTGGTGCCTTTCAGCTGCCTACCGGGGTAGTGTAAAAACTACCAACAGAACTCGTTTCTGGCACCTTCCCCGGTGGAGTTGTGCATGGGGTGTGTTTGGAACATTTTGTCACCAGCCGAGTCCAAAATTCAGCGATTCCCCATCTCAGCCCAGAAAGCAGGTAGAACAAGTTTTGTGGTGCCTTTCAGCTGCCTACCGGGGTAGTGTAAAAACTACCAACAGAACTCGTTTCTGGCACCTTCCCCGGTGGAGTTGTGCATGGGGTGTGTTTGGAACATTTTGTCACCAGCCGAGTCCAAAATTCAGGGATTCCCCATCTCAGCCCAGAAAGCAGGTAGAACAGGTTTTGTGGTGCCTTTCTCTTGCCTACCGGGGTAGTGTAAAAACTACCAACAGAACTCATTTCTGGCACCTTCCCCGGTGGAGGTGTGCATGGGGTGTGTTTGGAACATTTTGTCACCAGCCGAGTCCAAAATTCAGCGATTCCCCATCTCAGCCCAGAAAGCAGGTAGAACAAGTTTTGTGGTGCCTTTCAGCTGCCTACCGGGGTACTGTAAAAACTACCAACGGAACTCGTTTCTGGCACCTTCCCCGGTGGAGTTGTGCATGGGGTGTGTTTGGAACATTTTGTCACCAGCCGAGTCCAAAAGTCAGCGATTCCCCATCTCAGCCCAGAAAGCAGGTAGAACAAGTTTTGTGGTGCCTTTCAGCTGCCTACCGGGGTAGTGTAAAAACTACCAACAGAACTCGTTTCTGGCACCTTCCCCGGTGGAGTTGTGCATGGGGTGTGTTTGGAACATTTTGTCACCAGCCAAGTCCAAAATTCAGGGATTCCCCATCTCAGCCCAGAAAGCAGGTAGAACAAGTTTTGTGGTGCCTTTCTCTTGCCTACCGGGGTAGTGTAAAAACTACCAACGGAACTCGATTCTGGCACCTTCCCCGGTGGAGGTGTGCATGGGGTGTGTTTGGAACATTTTGTCACCAGCCGAGTCCAAAATTCAGCCGTTCCCCATCTCAGCCCAGAAAGCAGGTAGAACAAGTTTTGTGGTGCCTTTCAGCTGCCTACCGGGGTAGTGTAAAAACTACCAACAGAACTCGTTTCTGGCACCTTCCCCGGTGGAGTTGTGCATGGGGTGTGTTTGGAACATTTTGTCACCAGCCGAGTCCAAAATTCAGCGATTCCCCATCTCAGCCCAGAAAGCAGGTAGAACAAGTTTTGTGGTGCCTTTCAGCTGCCTACCGGGGTAGTGTAAAAACTACCAACAGAACTCGTTTCTGGCACCTTCCCCGGTGGAGTTGTGCATGGGGTGTGTTTGGAACATTTTGTTACCAGCCGAGTCCAAAATTCAGCCGTTCCCCATCTCAGCCCAGAAAGCAGGTAGAACAAGTTTTGTGGTGCCTTTCTCTTGCCTACCGGGGTAGTGTAAAAACTACCAACGGAACTCGTTTCTGGCACCCTTCCCCGGTGGAGTTGTGCATGGGGTGTGTTTGGAACATTTTGTCACCAGCCGAGTCCAAAATTCAGCGATTCCCCATCTCAGCCCAGAAAGCAGGTAGAACAAGTTTTGTGGTGCCTTTCAGCTGCCTACCGGGGTAGTGTAAAAACTACCAACAGAACTCGTTTCTGGCACCTTCCCCGGTGGAGTTGTGCATGGGGTGTGTTTGGAACATTTTGTCACCAGCCGAGTCCAAAATTCAGCGATTCCCCATCTCAGCCCAGAAAGCAGGTAGAACAAGTTTTGTGGTGCCTTTCAGCTGCCTACCGGGGTAGTGTAAAAACTACCAACAGAACTCGTTTCTGGCACCTTCCCCGGTGGAGTTGTGCATGGGGTGTGTTTGGAACATTTTGTCACCAGCCGAGTCCAAAATTCAGCGATTCCCCATCTCAGCCCAGAAAGCAGGTAGAACAAGTTTTGTGGTGCCTTTCTCTTGCCTACCGGGGTAGTGTAAAAACTACCAACAGAACTCGTTTCTGGCACCTTCCCCGGTGGAGTTGTGCATGGGGTGTGTTTGGAACATTTTGTCACCAGCCGAGTCCAAAATTCAGGGATTCCCCATCTCAGCCCAGAAAGCAGGTAGAACAAGTTTTGTGGTGCCTTTCAGCTGCCTACCGGGGTAGTGTAAAAACTACCAACGGAACTCGTTTCTGGCACTTCCCCGGTGGAGTTGTGCATGGGGTGTGTTTGGAACATTTTGTCACCAGCCGAGTCCAAAATTCAGCGATTCCCCATCTCAGCCCAGAAAGCAGGTAGAACAAGTTTTGTGGTGCCTTTCAGCTGCCTACCGGGGTAGTGTAAAAACTACCAACAGAACTCGTTTCTGGCACCTTCCCCGGTGGAGCTGTGCATGGGGTGTGTTTGGAACATTTTGTCACCAGCCGAGTCCAAAATTCAGCGATTCCCCATCTCAGCCCAGAAAGCAGGTAGAACAAGTTTTGTGGTGCCTTTCTCTTGCCTACCGGGGTAGTGTAAAAACTACCAACAGAACTCGTTTCTGGCACCTTCCCCGGTGGAGGTGTGCATGGGGTGTGTTTGGAACATTTTGTCACCAGCCGAGTCCAAAATTCAGCGATTCCCCATCTCAGCCCAGAAAGCAGGTAGAACAAGTTTTGTGGTGCCTTTCAGCTGCCTACCGGGGTAGTGTAAAAACTACCAAGAGAACTCGTTTCTGGCACCTTCCCCGGTGGAGTTGTGCATGGGGTGTGTTTGGAACATTTTGTCACCAGCCGAGTCCAAAATTCAGGGATTCCCCATCTCAGCCCAGAAAGCAGGTTAGAACAAGTTTTGTGGGTGCCTTTCAGCTGCCTACCGGGGTAGTGTAAAAACTACCAACAGAACTCGTTTCTGGCACCTTCCCCGGTGGAGTTGTGCATGGGGTGTGGTTTGGAACATTTTGTCTCCAGCCGAGTCCAAAATTCAGCGATTCCCCATCTCAGCCCAGAAAGCAGGTAGAACAAGTTTTGTGGTGCCTTTCTCTTGCCTACCGGGGGTAGTGTAAAAACTACCAACAGAACTCGTTTCTGGCACCTTCCCCGGTGGAGTTGTGCATGGGGTGTGTTTGGAACATTTTGTCACCAGCCGAGTCCAAAATTCAGCCGTTCCCCATCTCAGCCCAGAAAGCAGGTAGAACAAGTTTTGTGGTGCCTTTCAGCTGCCTACCGGTGTAGTGTAAAAACTACCAAGAGAACTCGTTTCTGGCACCTTCCCCGGTGGAGTTGTGCGTGGGGTGTGTTTGGAACATTTTGTCACCAGCCGAGTCCAAAATTCAGCGATTCCCCATCTCAGCCCAGAAAGCAGGTAGAACAAGTTTTGTGGTGCCTTTCAGCTGCCTACCGGGGGTAGTGTAAAAACTACCAAGAGAACTCGTTTCTGGCACCTTCCCCGGTGGAGTTGTGCATGGGGTGTGTTTGGAACATTTTGTCACCAGCCGAGTCCAAAATTCAGCGATTCCCCATCTCAGCCCAGAAAGCAGGTAGAACAAGTTTTGTGGTGCCTTTCTCTTGCCTACCGGGGTAGTGTAAAAACTACCAACAGAACTCGTTTCTGGCACCTTCCCCGGTGGAGTTGTGCATGGGGTGTGTTTGGAACATTTTGTCACCAGCCGAGTCCAAAATTCAGCCGTTCCCCATCTCAGCCCAGAAAGCAGGTAGAACAAGTTTTGTGGTGCCTTTCAGCTGCCTACCGGGGTAGTGTAAAAACTACCAACAGAACTCGTTTCTGGCACCTTCCCCGGTGGAGTTGTGCATGGGGTGTGTTTGGAACATTTTGTCACCAGCCGAGTCCAAAATTCAGCCGTTCCCCATCTCAGCCCAGAAAGCAGGTAGAACAAGTTTTGTGGTGCCTTTCAGCTGCCTACCGGGGTAGTGTAAAAACTACCAACAGAACTCGTTTCTGGCACCTTCCCCGGTGGAGTTGTGGGTGTGTTTGGAACATTTTGTCTCCAGCCGAGTCCAAAATTCAGCGATTCCCCATCTCAGCCTAGAAAGCAGGTACAACAAGTTTTGTGGTGCCTTTCTCTTGCCTACCGGGGTAGTGTAAAAACTACCAACAGAACTCGTTTCTGGCACCTTCCCCGGTGGAGTTGTGCATGGGGTGTGTTTGGAACATTTTGTCACCAGCCGAGTCCAAAATTCAGCCGTTCCCCATCTCAGCCCAGAAAGCAGGTAGAACAAGTTTTGTGGTGCCTTTCAGCTGCCTACCGGGGTAGTGTAAAAACTACCAAGAGAACTCGTTTCTGGCACCTTCCCCGGTGGAGTTGTGCGTGGGGTGTGTTTGGAACATTTTGTCACCAGCCGAGTCCAAAATTCAGCGATTCCCCATCTCAGCCCAGAAAGCAGGTAGAACAAGTTTTGTGGTGCCTTTCAGCTGCCTACCGGGGTAGTGTAAAAACTACCAACAGAACTCGTTTCTGGCACCTTCCCCGGTGGAGTTGTGCATGGGGTGTGTTTGGAACATTTTGTCACCAGCCGAGTCCAAAATTCAGCGATTCCCCATCTCAGCCCAGAAAGCAGGTACAACAAGTTTTGTGGTGCCTTTCAGCTGCCTACCGGGGTAGTGTAAAAACTACCAACGGAACTCGTTTCTGGCACCTTCCCCGGTGGAGTTGTGCATGGGGTGTGTTTGGAACATTTTGTCACCAGCCGAGTCCAAAATTCAGCGATTCCCCATCTCAGCCCAGAAAGCAGGTAGAACAAGTTTTGTGGTGCCTTTCAGCTGCCTACCGGGGTAGTGTAAAAACTACCCACAGAACTCGTTTCTGGCACCTTCCCCGGTGGAGTTGTGCATGGGGTGTGTTTGGAACATTTTGTCACCAGCCGAGTCCAAAATTCAGCGATTCCCCCATCTCAGCCCAGAAAGCAGGTAGAACAAGTTTTGTGGTGCCTTTCAGCTGCCTACCGGGGTAGTGTAAAAACTACCAACAGAACTCGTTTCTGGCACCTTCCCCGGTGGAGTTGTGCATGGGGTGTGTTTGGAACATTTTGTCACCAGCCGAGTCCAAAATTCAGCGATTCCCCATCTCAGCCCAGAAAGCAGGTACAACAAGTTTTGTGGTGCCTTTCAGCTGCCTACCGGGGTAGTGTAAAAACTACCAACAGAACTCGTTTCTGGCACCTTCCCCGGTGGAGTTGTGCATGGGGTGTGTTTGGAACATTTTGTCACCAGCCGAGTCCAAAATTCAGCGATTCCCCATCTCAGCCCAGAAAGCAGGTAGAACAAGTTTTGTGGTGCCTTTCTCTTGCCTACCGGGGTAGTGTAAAAACTACCAACAGAACTCGTTTCTGGCACCTTCCCCGGTGGAGTTGTGCATGGGGTGTGTTTGGAACATTTTGTCACCAGCCGAGTCCAAAATTCAGCGATTCCCCATCTCAGCCCAGAAAGCAGGTAGAACAAGTTTTGTGGTGCCTTTCAGCTGCCTACCGGGGTAGTGTAAAAACTACCAACAGAACTCGTTTCTGGCACCTTCCCCGGTGGAGTTGTGCATGGGGTGTGTTTGGAACATTTTGTCACCAGCCGAGTCCAAAATTCAGCGATTCCCCATCTCAGCCCAGAAAGCAGGTACAACAAGTTTTGTGGTGCCTTTCTCTTGCCTACCGGGGTACTGTAAAAACTACCAACAGAACTCGTTTCTGGCACCTTCCCCGGTGGAGTTGTGCATGGGGTGTGTTTGGAACATTTTGTCACCAGCCGAGTCCAAAATTCAGCGATTCCCCATCTCAGCCCAGAAAGCAGGTAGAACAAGTTTTGTGGTGCCTTTCTCTTGCCTACCGGGGTAGTGTAAAAACTACCAACAGAACTCGTTTCTGGCACCTTCCCCGGTGGAGTTGTGCATGGGGTGTGTTTGGAACATTTTGTCACCAGCCGAGTCGAAAATTCAGCGATTCCCCATCTCAGCCCAGAAAGCAGGTAGAACAAGTTTTGTGGTGCCTTTCAGCTGCCTACCGGGGTAGTGTAAAAACTACCAACAGAACTCGTTTCTGGCACCTTCCCCGGTGGAGTTGTGCATGGGGTGTGTTTGGAACATTTTGTCACCAGCCGAGTCCAAAATTCAGCGATTCCCCATCTCAGCCCAGAAAGCAGGTAGAACAAGTTTTGTGGTGCCTTTCAGCTGCCTACCGGGGTAGTGTAAAAACTACCCACAGAACTCGTTTCTGGCACCTTCCCCGTGGAGTTGTGCATGGGGTGTGTTTGGAACATTTTGTCACCAGCCGAGTCCAAAATTCAGCGATTCCCCATCTCAGCCCAGAAAGCAGGTACAACAAGTTTTGTGGTGCCTTTCTCTTGCCTACCGGGGTACTGTAAAAACTACCAACAGAACTCGTTTCTGGCACCTTCCCCGGTGGAGTTGTGCATGGGGTGTGTTTGGAACATTTTGTCACCAGCCGAGTCGAAAATTCAGCGATTCCCCATCTCAGCCCAGAAAGCAGGTACAACAAGTTTTGTGGTGCCTTTCAGCTGCCTACCGGGGTAGTGTAAAAACTACCAACAGAACTCGTTTCTGGCACCTTCCCCGGTGGAGTTGTGCGTGGGGTGTGTTTGGAACATTTTGTCACCAGCCGAGTCCAAAATTCAGCGATTCCCCATCTCAGCCCAGAAAGCAGGTACAACAAGTTTTGTGGTGCCTTTCAGCTGCCTACCGGGGTACTGTAAAAACTACCAACAGAACTCGTTTCTGGCACCTTCCCCGGTGGAGTTGTGCATGGGGTGTGTTTGGAACATTTTGTCACCAGCCGAGTCCAAAATTCAGCGATTCCCCATCTCAGCCCAGAAAGCAGGTAGAACAAGTTTTGTGGTGCCTTTCTCTTGCCTACCGGGGTAGTGTAAAAACTACCAACAGAACTCGTTTCTGGCACCTTCCCCGGTGGAGTTGTGCATGGGGTGTGTTTGGAACATTTTGTCACCAGCCGAGTCGAAAATTCAGCGATTCCCCATCTCAGCCCAGAAAGCAGGTAGAACAAGTTTTGTGGTGCCTTTCAGCTGCCTACCGGGGTAGTGTAAAAACTACCAACAGAACTCGTTTCTGGCACCTTCCCCGGTGGAGTTGTGCATGGGGTGTGTTTGGAACATTTTGTCACCAGCCGAGTCCAAAATTCAGCGATTCCCCATCTCAGCCCAGAAAGCAGGTAGAACAAGTTTTGTGGTGCCTTTCAGCTGCCTACCGGGGTAGTGTAAAAACTACCCACAAGAACTCGTTTCTGGCACCTTCCCCGGTGGAGTTGTGCATGGGGTGTGTTTGGAACATTTTGTCACCAGCCGAGTCCAAAATTCAGCGATTCCCCATCTCAGCCCAGAAAGCAGGTACAACAAGTTTTGTGGTGCCTTTCTCTTGCCTACCGGGGTACTGTAAAAACTACCAACAGAACTCGTTTCTGGCACCTTCCCCGGTGGAGTTGTGCATGGGGTGTGTTTGGAACATTTTGTCACCAGCCGAGTCCAAAATTCAGCCCGTTCCCCATCTCAGCCCAGAAAGCAGGTAGAACAAGTTTTGTGGTGCCTTTCAGCTGCCTACCGGGGTAGTGTAAAAACTACCAACAGAACTCGTTTCTGGCACCTTCCCCGGTGGAGTTGTGCATGGGGTGTGTTTGGAACATTTTGTCACCAGCCGAGTCCAAAATTCAGCCGTTCCCCATCTCAGCCCAGAAAGCAGGTAGAACAAGTTTTGTGGTGCCTTTCAGCTGCCTACCGGGGTAGTGTAAAAACTACCAAGAGAACTCGTTTCTGGCACCTTCCCCGGTGGAGTTGTGCGTGGGGTGTGTTTGGAACATTTTGTCACCAGCCGAGTCCAAAATTCAGCGATTCCCCATCTCAGCCCAGAAAGCAGGTACAACAAGTTTTGTGGTGCCTTTCAGCTGCCTACCGGGGTAGTGTAAAAACTACCAAGAGAACTCGTTTTCTGGCACCTTCCCCGGTGGAGTTGTGCATGGGGTGTGTTTGGAACATTTTGTCACCAGCCGAGTCCAAAATTCAGCGATTCCCCATCTCAGCCCAGAAAGCAGGTAGAACAAGTTTTTTGGTGCCTTTCTCTTGCCTACCGGGGTAGTGTAAAAACTACCAACAGAACTCGTTTCTGGCACCTTCCCCGGTGGAGTTGTGCATGGGGTGTGTTTGGAACATTTTGTCACCAGCCGAGTCCAAAATTCAGCGATTCCCCATCTCAGCCCAGAAAGCAGGTAGAACAAGTTTTGTGGTGCCTTTCAGCTGCCTACCGGGGTAGTGTAAAAACTACCAAGAGAACTCGTTTCTGGCACCTTCCCCGGTGGAGTTGTGCATGGGGTGTGTTTGGAACATTTTGTCACCAGCCGAGTCCAAAATTCAGCCGTTCCCCATCTCAGCCCAGAAAGCAGGTAGAACAAGTTTTTGTGGTGCCTTTCAGCTGCCTACCGGGGTAGTGTAAAAACTACCAACAGAACTCGTTTCTGGCACCTTCCCCGGTGGAGTTGTGCATGGGGTGTGTTTGGAACATTTTGTCACCAGCCGAGTCCAAAATTCAGCCGTTCCCCATCTCAGCCCAGAAAGCAGGTAGAACAAGTTTTGTGGTGCCTTTCTCTTGCCTACCGGGGTAGTGTAAAAACTACCAACGGAACTCGTTTCTGGCACCTTCCCCGGTGGAGTTGTGCATGGGGTGTGTTTGGAACATTTTGTCACCAGCCGAGTCCAAAATTCAGCGATTCCCCATCTCAGCCCAGAAAGCAGGTACAACAAGTTTTGTGGTGCCTTTCTCTTGCCTACCGGGGTACTGTAAAAACTACCAACAGAACTCGTTTCTGGCACCTTCCCCGGTGGAGTTGTGCATGGGGTGTGTTTGGAACATTTTGTCACCAGCCGAGTCGAAAATTCAGCGATTCCCCATCTCAGCCCAGAAAGCAGGTAGAACAAGTTTTGTGGTGCCTTTCAGCTGCCTACCGGGGTAGTGTAAAAACTACCAACAGAACTCGTTTCTGGCACCTTCCCCGGTGGAGTTGTGCGTGGGGTGTGTTTGGAACATTTTGTCACCAGCCGAGTCCAAAATTCAGCGATTCCCCATCTCAGCCCAGAAAGCAGGTACAACAAGTTTTGTGGTGCCTTTCAGCTGCCTACCGGGGGTACTGTAAAAACTACCAACAGAACTCGTTTCTGGCACCTTCCCCGGTGGAGTTGTGCATGGGGTGTGTTTGGAACATTTTGTCACCAGCCGAGTCCAAAATTCAGCGATTCCCCATCTCAGCCCAGAAAGCAGGTAGAACAAGTTTTGTGGTGCCTTTCTCTTGCCTACCGGGGTAGTGTAAAAACTACCAACAGAACTCGTTTCTGGCACCTTCCCCGGTGGAGTTGTGCATGGGGTGTGTTTGGAACATTTTGTCACCAGCCGAGTCGAAAATTCAGCGATTCCCCATCTCAGCCCAGAAAGCAGGTAGAACAAGTTTTGTGGTGCCTTTCAGCTGCCTACCGGGGTAGTGTAAAAACTACCAACAGAACTCGTTTCTGGCACCTTCCCCGGTGGAGTTGTGCATGGGGTGTGTTTGGAACATTTTGTCACCAGCCGAGTCCAAAATTCAGCGATTCCCCATCTCAGCCCAGAAAGCAGGTAGAACAAGTTTTGTGGTGCCTTTCAGCTGCCTACCGGGGTAGTGTAAAAACTACCCACAGAACTCGTTTCTGGCACCTTCCCCGGTGGAGTTGTGCATGGGGTGTGTTTGGAACATTTTGTCACCAGCCGAGTCCAAAATTCAGCGATTCCCCATCTCAGCCCAGAAAGCAGGTACAACAAGTTTTGTGGTGCCTTTCTCTTGCCTACCGGGGTACTGTAAAAACTACCAACAGAACTCGTTTCTGGCACCTTCCCCGGTGGAGTTGTGCATGGGGTGTGTTTGGAACATTTTGTCACCAGCCGAGTCCAAAATTCAGCCGTTCCCCATCTCAGCCCAGAAAGCAGGTACAACAAGTTTTGTGGTGCCTTTCAGCTGCCTACCGGGGTAGTGTAAAAACTACCAAGAGAACTCGTTTCTGGCACCTTCCCCGGTGGAGTTGTGCATGGGGTGTGTTTGGAACATTTTGTCACCAGCCGAGTCCAAAATTCAGCGATTCCCCATCTCAGCCCAGAAAGCAGGTAGAACAAGTTTTGTGGTGCCTTTCTCTTGCCTACCGGGGTAGTGTAAAAACTACCAACAGAACTCGTTTCTGGCACCTTCCCCGGTGGAGTTGTGCATGGGGTGTGTTTGGAACATTTTGTCACCAGCCGAGTCCAAAATTCAGCGATTCCCCATCTCAGCCCAGAAAGCAGGTAGAACAAGTTTTGTGGTGCCTTTCAGCTGCCTACCGGGGTAGTGTAAAAACTACCAAGAGAACTCGTTTCTGGCACCTTCCCCGGTGGAGTTGTGCATGGGGTGTGTTTGGAACATTTTGTCACCAGCCGAGTCCAAAATTCAGCCGTTCCCCATCTCAGCCCAGAAAGCAGGTAGAACAAGTTTTGTGGTGCCTTTCAGCTGCCTACCGGGGTAGTGTAAAAACTACCAACAGAACTCGTTTCTGGCACCTTCCCCGGTGGAGTTGTGCATGGGGTGTGTTTGGAACATTTTGTCACCAGCCGAGTCCAAAATTCAGCCGTTCCCCATCTCAGCCCAGAAAGCAGGTAGAACAAGTTTTGTGGTGCCTTTCTCTTGCCTACCGGGGTAGTGTAAAAACTACCAACGGAACTCGTTTCTGGCACCTTCCCCGGTGGAGTTGTGCATGGGGTGTGTTTGGAACATTTTGTCACCAGCCGAGTCCAAAATTCAGCGATTCCCCATCTCAGCCCAGAAAGCAGGTAGAACAAGTTTTGTGGTGCCTTTCAGCTGCCTACCGGGGTAGTGTAAAAACTACCAACAGAACTCGTTTCTGGCACCTTCCCCGGTGGAGTTGTGCATGGGGTGTGTTTGGAACATTTTGTCACCAGCCGAGTCCAAAATTCAGCGATTCCCCATCTCAGCCCAGAAAGCAGGTAGAACAAGTTTTGTGGTGCCTTTCAGCTGCCTACCGGGGTAGTGTAAAAACTACCAACAGAACTCGTTTCTGGCACCTTCCCCGGTGGAGTTGTGCATGGGGTGTGTTTGGAACATTTTGTCACCAGCCGAGTCCAAAATTCAGCGATTCCCCATCTCAGCCCAGAAAGCAGGTAGAACAAGTTTTGTGGTGCCTTTCAGCTGCCTACCGGGGTAGTGTAAAAACTACCAACAGAACTCGTTTCTGGCACCTTCCCCGGTGGAGTTGTGCATGGGGTGTGTTTGGAACATTTTGTCACCAGCCGAGTCCAAAATTCAGCGATTCCCCATCTCAGCCCAGAAAGCAGGTAGAACAAGTTTTGTGGTGCCTTTCTCTTGCCTACCGGGGTAGTGTAAAAACTACCAACAGAACTCGTTTCTGGCACCTTCCCCGGTGGAGTTGTGCGTGGGGTGTGTTTGGAACATTTTGTCACCAGCCGAGTCCAAAATTCAGCGATTCCCCATCTCAGCCCAGAAAGCAGGTACAACAAGTTTTGTGGTGCCTTTCAGCTGCCTACCGGGGTAGTGTAAAAACTACCAAGAGAACTCGTTTCTGGCACCTTCCCCGGTGGAGTTGTGCATGGGGTGTGTTTGGAACATTTTGTCACCAGCCGAGTCCAAAATTCAGCGATTCCCCATCTCAGCCCAGAAAGCAGGTAGAACAAGTTTTGTGGTGCCTTTCAGCTGCCTACCGGGGTAGTGTAAAAACTACCCACAGAACTCGTTTCTGGCACCTTCCCCGGTGGAGTTGTGCATGGGGTGTGTTTGGAACATTTTGTCACCAGCCGAGTCCAAAATTCAGCGATTCCCCATCTCAGCCCAGAAAGCAGGTAGAACAAGTTTTGTGGTGCCTTTCTCTTGCCTACCGGGGTAGTGTAAAAACTACCAACAGAACTCGTTTCTGGCACCTTCCCCGGTGGAGTTGTGCATGGGGTGTGTTTGGAACATTTTGTCACCAGCCGAGTCCAAAATTCAGCGATTCCCCATCTCAGCCCAGAAAGCAGGTAGAACAAGTTTTGTGGTGCCTTTCAGCTGCCTACCGGGGTAGTGTAAAAACTACCAACAGAACTCGTTTCTGGCACCTTCCCCGGTGGAGTTGTGCATGGGGTGTGTTTGGAACATTTTGTCACCAGCCGAGTCCAAAATTCAGCCGTTCCCCATCTCAGCCCAGAAAGCAGGTAGAACAAGTTTTGTGGTGCCTTTCAGCTGCCTACCGGGGTAGTGTAAAAACTACCAACAGAACTCGTTTCTGGCACCTTCCCCGGTGGAGTTGTGCATGGGGTGTGTTTGGAACATTTTGTCTCCACCCGAGTCCAAAATTCAGCGATTCCCCATCTCAGCCCACTAAGCAGGTAGAACAAGTTTTGTGGTGCCTTTCAGCTGCCTACCGGGGTAGTGTAAAAACTACCAACAGAACTCGTTTCTGGCACCTTCCCCGGTGGAGTTGTGCATGGGGTGTGTTTGGAACATTTTGTCACCAGCCGAGTCCAAAATTCAGCGATTCCCCATCTCAGCCCAGAAAGCAGGTAGAACAAGTTTTGTGGTGCCTTTCTCTTGCCTACCGGGGTAGTGTAAAAACTACCAACAGAACTCGTTTCTGGCACCTTCCCCGGTGGAGTTGTGCATGGGGTGTGTTTGGAACATTTTGTCACCAGCCGAGTCCAAAATTCAGCGATTCCCCATCTCAGCCCAGAAAGCAGGTAGAACAAGTTTTGTGGTGCCTTTCAGCTGCCTACCGGGGTAGTGTAAAAACTACCAACGGAACTCGTTTCTGGCACCTTCCCCGGTGGAGTTGTGCATGGGGTGTGTTTGGAACATTTTGTCACCAGCCGAGTCCAAAATTCAGCGATTCCCCATCTCAGCCCAGAAAGCAGGTAGAACAAGTTTTGTGGTGCCTTTCAGCTGCCTACCGGGGTAGTGTAAAAACTACCCACAGAACTCGTTTCTGGCACCTTCCCCGGTGGAGTTGTGCATGGGGTGTGTTTGGAACATTTTGTCACCAGCCGAGTCCAAAATTCAGGGATTCCCCATCTCAGCCCAGAAAGCAGGTAGAACAAGTTTTGTGGTGCCTTTCTCTTGCCTACCGGGGTAGTGTAAAAACTACCAACAGAACTCGTTTCTGGCACCTTCCCCGGTGGAGTTGTGCATGGGGTGTGTTTGGAACATTTTGTCACCAGCCGAGTCCAAAATTCAGTGATTCCCCATCTCAGCCCAGAAAGCAGGTAGAACAAGTTTTGTGGTGCCTTTCAGCTGCCTACCGGGGTAGTGTAAAAACTACCAACAGAACTCGTTTCTGGCACCTTCCCCGGTGGAGTTGTGCATGGGGTGTGTTTGGAACATTTTGTCACCAGCCGAGTCCAAAATTCAGGGATTCCCCATCTCAGCCCAGAAAGCAGGTAGAACAAGTTTTGTGGTGCCTTTCAGCTGCCTACCGGGGTAGTGTAAAAACTACCAACAGAACTCGTTTCTGGCACCTTCCCCGGTGGAGTTGTGCATGGGGTGTGTTTGGAACATTTTGTCACCAGCCGAGTCCAAAATTCAGCGATTCCCCATCTCAGCCCAGAAAGCAGGTAGAACAAGTTTTGTGGTGCCTTTCAGCTGCCTACCGGGGTAGTGTAAAAACTACCAACAGAACTCGTTTCTGGCACCTTCCCCGGTGGAGTTGTGCATGGGGTGTGTTTGGAACATTTTGTCACCAGCCGAGTCCAAAATTCAGCGATTCCCCATCTCAGCCCAGAAAGCAGGTAGAACAAGTTTTGTGGTGCCTTTCTCTTGCCTACCGGGGTAGTGTAAAAACTACCAACAGAACTCGTTTCTGGCACCTTCCCCGGTGGAGTTGTGCATGGGGTGTGTTTGGAACATTTTGTCACCAGCCGAGTCCAAAATTCAGCGATTCCCCATCTCAGCCCAGAAAGCAGGTAGAACAAGTTTTGTGGTGCCTTTCAGCTGCCTACCGGGGTAGTGTAAAAACTACCAACGGAACTCGTTTCTGGCACCTTCCCCGGTGGAGTTGTGCATGGGGTGTGTTTGGAACATTTTGTCACCAGCCGAGTCCAAAATTCAGCGATTCCCCATCTCAGCCCAGAAAGCAGGTAGAACAAGTTTTGTGGTGCCTTTCAGCTGCCTACCGGGGTAGTGTAAAAACTACCCACAGAACTCGTTTCTGGCACCTTCCCCGGTGGAGTTGTGCATGGGGTGTGTTTGGAACATTTTGTCACCAGCCGAGTCCAAAATTCAGGGATTCCCCATCTCAGCCCAGAAAGCAGGTACAACAAGTTTTGTGGTGCCTTTCTCTTGCCTACCGGGGTAGTGTAAAAACTACCAACAGAACTCGTTTCTGGCACCTTCCCCGGTGGAGTTGTGCATGGGGTGTGTTTGGAACATTTTGTCACCAGCCGAGTCCAAAATTCAGCGATTCCCCATCTCAGCCCAGAAAGCAGGTAGAACAAGTTTTGTGGTGCCTTTCAGCTGCCTACCGGGGTAGTGTAAAAACTACCAACAGAACTCGTTTCTGGCACCTTCCCCGGTGGAGTTGTGCATGGGGTGTGTTTGGAACATTTTGTCACCAGCCGAGTCCAAAATTCAGCCGTTCCCCATCTCAGCCCAGAAAGCAGGTAGAACAAGTTTTGTGGTGCCTTTCAGCTGCCTACCGGGGTAGTGTAAAAACTACCAACAGAACTCGTTTCTGGCACCTTCCCCGGTGGAGTTGTGCATGGGGTGTGTTTGGAACATTTTGTCTCCACCCGAGTCCAAAATTCAGCGATTCCCCATCTCAGCCCAGAAAGCAGGTAGAACAAGTTTTGTGGTGCCTTTCAGCTGCCTACCGGGGTAGTGTAAAAACTACCAACAGAACTCGTTTCTGGCACCTTCCCCGGTGGAGTTGTGCATGGGGTGTGTTTGGAACATTTTGTCACCAGCCGAGTCCAAAATTCAGCGATTCCCCATCTCAGCCCAGAAAGCAGGTAGAACAAGTTTTGTGGTGCCTTTCTCTTGCCTACCGGGGTAGTGTAAAAACTACCAACAGAACTCGTTTCTGGCACCTTCCCCGGTGGAGTTGTGCATGGGGTGTGTTTGGAACATTTTGTCACCAGCCGAGTCCAAAATTCAGCGATTCCCCATCTCAGCCCAGAAAGCAGGTAGAACAAGTTTTGTGGTGCCTTTCAGCTGCCTACCGGGGTAGTGTAAAAACTACCAACGGAACTCGTTTCTGGCACCTTCCCCGGTGGAGTTGTGCATGGGGTGTGTTTGGAACATTTTGTCACCAGCCGAGTCCAAAATTCAGCGATTCCCCATCTCAGCCCAGAAAGCAGGTAGAACAAGTTTTGTGGTGCCTTTCAGCTGCCTACCGGGGTAGTGTAAAAACTACCCACAGAACTCGTTTCTGGCACCTTCCCCGGTGGAGTTGTGCATGGGGTGTGTTTGGAACATTTTGTCACCAGCCGAGTCCAAAATTCAGGGATTCCCCATCTCAGCCCAGAAAGCAGGTAGAACAAGTTTTGTGGTGCCTTTCTCTTGCCTACCGGGGTAGTGTAAAAACTACCAACAGAACTCGTTTCTGGCACCTTCCCCGGTGGAGTTGTGCATGGGGTGTGTTTGGAACATTTTGTCACCAGCCGAGTCCAAAATTCAGGGATTCCCCATCTCAGCCCAGAAAGCAGGTAGAACAAGTTTTGTGGTGCCTTTCAGCTGCCTACCGGGGTAGTGTAAAAACTACCAACAGAACTCGTTTCTGGCACCTTCCCCGGTGGAGTTGTGCATGGGGTGTGTTTGGAACATTTTGTCACCAGCCGAGTCCAAAATTCAGGGATTCCCCATCTCAGCCCAGAAAGCAGGTAGAACAAGTTTTGTGGTGCCTTTCAGCTGCCTACCGGGGTAGTGTAAAAACTACCAACAGAACTCGTTTCTGGCACCTTCCCCGGTGGAGTTGTGCATGGGGTGTGTTTGGAACATTTTGTCTCCAGCCGAGTCCAAAATTCAGCGATTCCCCATCTCAGCCTAGAAAGCAGGTACAACAAGTTTTGTGGTGCCTTTCTCTTGCCTACCGGGGTAGTGTAAAAACTACCAACAGAACTCGTTTCTGGCACCTTCCCCGGTGGAGTTGTGCATGGGGTGTGTTTGGAACATTTTGTCACCAGCCGAGTCCAAAATTCAGCCGTTCCCCATCTCAGCCCAGAAAGCAGGTAGAACAAGTTTTGTGGTGCCTTTCAGCTGCCTACCGGGGTAGTGTAAAAACTACCAAGAGAACTCGTTTCTGGCACCTTCCCCGGTGGAGTTGTGCGTGGGGTGTGTTTGGAACATTTTGTCACCAGCCGAGTCCAAAATTCAGCGATTCCCCATCTCAGCCCAGAAAGCAGGTACAACAAGTTTTGTGGTGCCTTTCAGCTGCCTACCGGGGTAGTGTAAAAACTACCAAGAGAACTCGTTTCTGGCACCTTCCCCGGTGGAGTTGTGCATGGGGTGTGTTTGGAACATTTTGTCACCAGCCGAGTCCAAAATTCAGCGATTCCCCATCTCAGCCCAGAAAGCAGGTAGAACAAGTTTTGTGGTGCCTTTCTCTTGCCTACCGGGGTAGTGTAAAAACTACCAACAGAACTCGTTTCTGGCACCTTCCCCGGTGGAGTTGTGCATGGGGTGTGTTTGGAACATTTTGTCACCAGCCGAGTCCAAAATTCAGCGATTCCCCATCTCAGCCCAGAAAGCAGGTACAACAAGTTTTGTGGTGCCTTTCAGCTGCCTACCGGGGTAGTGTAAAAACTACCAACGGAACTCGTTTCTGGCACCTTCCCCGGTGGAGTTGTGCATGGGGTGTGTTTGGAACATTTTGTCACCAGCCGAGTCCAAAATTCAGCGATTCCCCATCTCAGCCCAGAAAGCAGGTAGAACAAGTTTTGTGGTGCCTTTCAGCTGCCTACCGGGGTAGTGTAAAAACTACCCACAGAACTCGTTTCTGGCACCTTCCCCGGTGGAGTTGTGCATGGGGTGTGTTTGGAACATTTTGTCACCAGCCGAGTCCAAAATTCAGGGATTCCCCATCTCAGCCCAGAAAGCAGGTAGAACAAGTTTTGTGGTGCCTTTCTCTTGCCTACCGGGGTACTGTAAAAACTACCAACAGAACTCGTTTCTGGCACCTTCCCCGGTGGAGTTGTGCATGGGGTGTGTTTGGAACATTTTGTCACCAGCCGAGTCCAAAATTCAGCGATTCCCCATCTCAGCCCAGAAAGCAGGTACAACAAGTTTTGTGGTGCCTTTCAGCTGCCTACCGGGGTAGTGTAAAAACTACCAACAGAACTCGTTTCTGGCACCTTCCCCGGTGGAGTTGTGCATGGGGTGTGTTTGGAACATTTTGTCACCAGCCGAGTCCAAAATTCAGCGATTCCCCATCTCAGCCCAGAAAGCAGGTACAACAAGTTTTGTGGTGCCTTTCTCTTGCCTACCGGGGTACTGTAAAAACTACCAACAGAACTCGTTTCTGGCACCTTCCCCGGTGGAGTTGTGCATGGGGTGTGTTTGGAACATTTTGTCACCAGCCGAGTCCAAAATTCAGCGATTCCCCATCTCAGCCCAGAAAGCAGGTAGAACAAGTTTTGTGGTGCCTTTCAGCTGCCTACCGGGGTAGTGTAAAAACTACCAACAGAACTCGTTTCTGGCACCTTCCCCGGTGGAGTTGTGCATGGGGTGTGTTTGGAACATTTTGTCACCAGCCGAGTCCAAAATTCAGCGATTCCCCATCTCAGCCCAGAAAGCAGGTACAACAAGTTTTGTGGTGCCTTTCTCTTGCCTACCGGGGTAGTGTAAAAACTACCAACAGAACTCGTTTCTGGCACCTTCCCCGGTGGAGTTGTGCATGGGGTGTGTTTGGAACATTTTGTCACCAGCCGAGTCCAAAATTCAGCGATTCCCCATCTCAGCCCAGAAAGCAGGTAGAACAAGTTTTGTGGTGCCTTTCTCTTGCCTACCGGGGTAGTGTAAAAACTACCAACAGAACTCGTTTCTGGCACCTTCCCCGGTGGAGTTGTGCATGGGGTGTGTTTGGAACATTTTGTCACCAGCCGAGTCCAAAATTCAGCGATTCCCCATCTCAGCCCAGAAAGCAGGTAGAACAAGTTTTGTGGTGCCTTTCAGCTGCCTACCGGGGTAGTGTAAAAACTACCAACAGAACTCGTTTCTGGCACCTTCCCCGGTGGAGTTGTGCATGGGGTGTGTTTGGAACATTTTGTCACCAGCCGAGTCCAAAATTCAGCGATTCCCCATCTCAGCCCAGAAAGCAGGTAGAACAAGTTTTGTGGTGCCTTTCAGCTGCCTACCGGGGTAGTGTAAAAACTACCCACAGAACTCGTTTCTGGCACCTTCCCCGGTGGAGTTGTGCATGGGGTGTGTTTGGAACATTTTGTCACCAGCCGAGTCCAAAATTCAGCGATTCCCCATCTCAGCCCAGAAAGCAGGTAGAACAAGTTTTGTGGTGCCTTTCTCTTGCCTACCGGGGTACTGTAAAAACTACCAACAGAACTCGTTTCTGGCACCTTCCCCGGTGGAGTTGTGCATGGGGTGTGTTTGGAACATTTTGTCACCAGCCGAGTCGAAAATTCAGCGATTCCCCATCTCAGCCCAGAAAGCAGGTAGAACAAGTTTTGTGGTGCCTTTCTCTTGCCTACCGGGGTAGTGTAAAAACTACCAACAGAACTCGTTTCTGGCACCTTCCCCGGTGGAGTTGTGCATGGGGTGTGTTTGGAACATTTTGTCACCAGCCGAGTCCAAAATTCAGCGATTCCCCATCTCAGCCCAGAAAGCAGGTAGAACAAGTTTTGTGGTGCCTTTCAGCTGCCTACCGGGGTAGTGTAAAAACTACCCACAGAACTCGTTTCTGGCACCTTCCCCGGTGGAGTTGTGCATGGGGTGTGTTTGGAACATTTTGTCACCAGCCGAGTCCAAAATTCAGCGATTCCCCATCTCAGCCCAGAAAGCAGGTACAACAAGTTTTGTGGTGCCTTTCAGCTGCCTACCGGGGTAGTGTAAAAACTACCAACAGAACTCGTTTCTGGCACCTTCCCCGGTGGAGTTGTGCATGGGGTGTGTTTGGAACATTTTGTCACCAGCCGAGTCCAAAATTCAGCGATTCCCCATCTCAGCCCAGAAAGCAGGTACAACAAGTTTTGTGGTGCCTTTCAGCTGCCTACCGGGGTAGTGTAAAAACTACCAACAGAACTCGTTTCTGGCACCTTCCCCGGTGGAGTTGTGCATGGGGTGTGTTTGGAACATTTTGTCACCAGCCGAGTCCAAAATTCAGCGATTCCCCATCTCAGCCCAGAAAGCAGGTAGAACAAGTTTTGTGGTGCCTTTCTCTTGCCTACCGGGGTAGTGTAAAAACTACCAACAGAACTCGTTTCTGGCACCTTCCCCGGTGGAGTTGTGCGTGGGGTGTGTTTGGAACATTTTGTCACCAGCCGAGTCCAAAATTCAGCGATTCCCCATCTCAGCCCAGAAAGCAGGTACAACAAGTTTTGTGGTGCCTTTCAGCTGCCTACCGGGGTAGTGTAAAAACTACCAACAGAACTCGTTTCTGGCACCTTCCCCGGTGGAGTTGTGCATGGGGTGTGTTTGGAACATTTTGTCACCAGCCGAGTCCAAAATTCAGCGATTCCCCATCTCAGCCCAGAAAGCAGGTAGAACAAGTTTTGTGGTGCCTTTCAGCTGCCTACCGGGGTAGTGTAAAAACTACCCACAGAACTCGTTTCTGGCACCTTCCCCGGTGGAGTTGTGCATGGGGTGTGTTTGGAACATTTTGTCACCAGCCGAGTCCAAAATTCAGCGATTCCCCATCTCAGCCCAGAAAGCAGGTAGAACAAGTTTTGTGGTGCCTTTCTCTTGCCTACCGGGGTAGTGTAAAAACTACCAACAGAACTCGTTTCTGGCACCTTCCCCGGTGGAGTTGTGCATGGGGTGTGTTTGGAACATTTTGTCACCAGCCGAGTCCAAAATTCAGCGATTCCCCATCTCAGCCCAGAAAGCAGGTAGAACAAGTTTTGTGGTGCCTTTCAGCTGCCTACCGGGGTAGTGTAAAAACTACCAACAGAACTCGTTTCTGGCACCTTCCCCGGTGGAGTTGTGCATGGGGTGTGTTTGGAACATTTTGTCACCAGCCGAGTCCAAAATTCAGCCGTTCCCCATCTCAGCCCAGAAAGCAGGTAGAACAAGTTTTGTGGTGCCTTTCAGCTGCCTACCGGGGTAGTGTAAAAACTACCAACAGAACTCGTTTCTGGCACCTTCCCCGGTGGAGTTGTGCATGGGGTGTGTTTGGAACATTTTGTCTCCACCCGAGTCCAAAATTCAGCGATTCCCCATCTCAGCCCACTAAGCAGGTAGAACAAGTTTTGTGGTGCCTTTCAGCTGCCTACCGGGGTAGTGTAAAAACTACCAACAGAACTCGTTTCTGGCACCTTCCCCGGTGGAGTTGTGCATGGGGTGTGTTTGGAACATTTTGTCACCAGCCGAGTCCAAAATTCAGCGATTCCCCATCTCAGCCCAGAAAGCAGGTAGAACAAGTTTTGTGGTGCCTTTCTCTTGCCTACCGGGGTAGTGTAAAAACTACCAACAGAACTCGTTTCTGGCACCTTCCCCGGTGGAGTTGTGCATGGGGTGTGTTTGGAACATTTTGTCACCAGCCGAGTCCAAAATTCAGCGATTCCCCATCTCAGCCCAGAAAGCAGGTAGAACAAGTTTTGTGGTGCCTTTCAGCTGCCTACCGGGGTAGTGTAAAAACTACCAACGGAACTCGTTTCTGGCACCTTCCCCGGTGGAGTTGTGCATGGGGTGTGTTTGGAACATTTTGTCACCAGCCGAGTCCAAAATTCAGCGATTCCCCATCTCAGCCCAGAAAGCAGGTAGAACAAGTTTTGTGGTGCCTTTCAGCTGCCTACCGGGGTAGTGTAAAAACTACCCACAGAACTCGTTTCTGGCACCTTCCCCGGTGGAGTTGTGCATGGGGTGTGTTTGGAACATTTTGTCACCAGCCGAGTCCAAAATTCAGGGATTCCCCATCTCAGCCCAGAAAGCAGGTAGAACAAGTTTTGTGGTGCCTTTCTCTTGCCTACCGGGGTAGTGTAAAAACTACCAACAGAACTCGTTTCTGGCACCTTCCCCGGTGGAGTTGTGCATGGGGTGTGTTTGGAACATTTTGTCACCAGCCGAGTCCAAAATTCAGTGATTCCCCATCTCAGCCCAGAAAGCAGGTAGAACAAGTTTTGTGGTGCCTTTCAGCTGCCTACCGGGGTAGTGTAAAAACTACCAACAGAACTCGTTTCTGGCACCTTCCCCGGTGGAGTTGTGCATGGGGTGTGTTTGGAACATTTTGTCACCAGCCGAGTCCAAAATTCAGGGATTCCCCATCTCAGCCCAGAAAGCAGGTAGAACAAGTTTTGTGGTGCCTTTCAGCTGCCTACCGGGGTAGTGTAAAAACTACCAACAGAACTCGTTTCTGGCACCTTCCCCGGTGGAGTTGTGCATGGGGTGTGTTTGGAACATTTTGTCACCAGCCGAGTCCAAAATTCAGCGATTCCCCATCTCAGCCCAGAAAGCAGGTAGAACAAGTTTTGTGGTGCCTTTCAGCTGCCTACCGGGGTAGTGTAAAAACTACCAACAGAACTCGTTTCTGGCACCTTCCCCGGTGGAGTTGTGCATGGGGTGTGTTTGGAACATTTTGTCACCAGCCGAGTCCAAAATTCAGCGATTCCCCATCTCAGCCCAGAAAGCAGGTAGAACAAGTTTTGTGGTGCCTTTCTCTTGCCTACCGGGGTAGTGTAAAAACTACCAACAGAACTCGTTTCTGGCACCTTCCCCGGTGGAGTTGTGCATGGGGTGTGTTTGGAACATTTTGTCACCAGCCGAGTCCAAAATTCAGCGATTCCCCATCTCAGCCCAGAAAGCAGGTAGAACAAGTTTTGTGGTGCCTTTCAGCTGCCTACCGGGGTAGTGTAAAAACTACCAACGGAACTCGTTTCTGGCACCTTCCCCGGTGGAGTTGTGCATGGGGTGTGTTTGGAACATTTTGTCACCAGCCGAGTCCAAAATTCAGCGATTCCCCATCTCAGCCCAGAAAGCAGGTAGAACAAGTTTTGTGGTGCCTTTCAGCTGCCTACCGGGGTAGTGTAAAAACTACCCACAGAACTCGTTTCTGGCACCTTCCCCGGTGGAGTTGTGCATGGGGTGTGTTTGGAACATTTTGTCACCAGCCGAGTCCAAAATTCAGGGATTCCCCATCTCAGCCCAGAAAGCAGGTACAACAAGTTTTGTGGTGCCTTTCTCTTGCCTACCGGGGTAGTGTAAAAACTACCAACAGAACTCGTTTCTGGCACCTTCCCCGGTGGAGTTGTGCATGGGGTGTGTTTGGAACATTTTGTCACCAGCCGAGTCCAAAATTCAGCGATTCCCCATCTCAGCCCAGAAAGCAGGTAGAACAAGTTTTGTGGTGCCTTTCAGCTGCCTACCGGGGTAGTGTAAAAACTACCAACAGAACTCGTTTCTGGCACCTTCCCCGGTGGAGTTGTGCATGGGGTGTGTTTGGAACATTTTGTCACCAGCCGAGTCCAAAATTCAGCCGTTCCCCATCTCAGCCCAGAAAGCAGGTAGAACAAGTTTTGTGGTGCCTTTCAGCTGCCTACCGGGGTAGTGTAAAAACTACCAACAGAACTCGTTTCTGGCACCTTCCCCGGTGGAGTTGTGCATGGGGTGTGTTTGGAACATTTTGTCTCCACCCGAGTCCAAAATTCAGCGATTCCCCATCTCAGCCCAGAAAGCAGGTAGAACAAGTTTTGTGGTGCCTTTCAGCTGCCTACCGGGGTAGTGTAAAAACTACCAACAGAACTCGTTTCTGGCACCTTCCCCGGTGGAGTTGTGCATGGGGTGTGTTTGGAACATTTTGTCACCAGCCGAGTCCAAAATTCAGCGATTCCCCATCTCAGCCCAGAAAGCAGGTAGAACAAGTTTTGTGGTGCCTTTCTCTTGCCTACCGGGGTAGTGTAAAAACTACCAACAGAACTCGTTTCTGGCACCTTCCCCGGTGGAGTTGTGCATGGGGTGTGTTTGGAACATTTTGTCACCAGCCGAGTCCAAAATTCAGCGATTCCCCATCTCAGCCCAGAAAGCAGGTAGAACAAGTTTTGTGGTGCCTTTCAGCTGCCTACCGGGGTAGTGTAAAAACTACCAACGGAACTCGTTTCTGGCACCTTCCCCGGTGGAGTTGTGCATGGGGTGTGTTTGGAACATTTTGTCACCAGCCGAGTCCAAAATTCAGCGATTCCCCATCTCAGCCCAGAAAGCAGGTAGAACAAGTTTTGTGGTGCCTTTCAGCTGCCTACCGGGGTAGTGTAAAAACTACCCACAGAACTCGTTTCTGGCACCTTCCCCGGTGGAGTTGTGCATGGGGTGTGTTTGGAACATTTTGTCACCAGCCGAGTCCAAAATTCAGGGATTCCCCATCTCAGCCCAGAAAGCAGGTAGAACAAGTTTTGTGGTGCCTTTCTCTTGCCTACCGGGGTAGTGTAAAAACTACCAACAGAACTCGTTTCTGGCACCTTCCCCGGTGGAGTTGTGCATGGGGTGTGTTTGGAACATTTTGTCACCAGCCGAGTCCAAAATTCAGGGATTCCCCATCTCAGCCCAGAAAGCAGGTAGAACAAGTTTTGTGGTGCCTTTCAGCTGCCTACCGGGGTAGTGTAAAAACTACCAACAGAACTCGTTTCTGGCACCTTCCCCGGTGGAGTTGTGCATGGGGTGTGTTTGGAACATTTTGTCACCAGCCGAGTCCAAAATTCAGGGATTCCCCATCTCAGCCCAGAAAGCAGGTAGAACAAGTTTTGTGGTGCCTTTCAGCTGCCTACCGGGGTAGTGTAAAAACTACCAACAGAACTCGTTTCTGGCACCTTCCCCGGTGGAGTTGTGCATGGGGTGTGTTTGGAACATTTTGTCTCCAGCCGAGTCCAAAATTCAGCGATTCCCCATCTCAGCCTAGAAAGCAGGTACAACAAGTTTTGTGGTGCCTTTCTCTTGCCTACCGGGGTAGTGTAAAAACTACCAACAGAACTCGTTTCTGGCACCTTCCCCGGTGGAGTTGTGCATGGGGTGTGTTTGGAACATTTTGTCACCAGCCGAGTCCAAAATTCAGCCGTTCCCCATCTCAGCCCAGAAAGCAGGTAGAACAAGTTTTGTGGTGCCTTTCAGCTGCCTACCGGGGTAGTGTAAAAACTACCAAGAGAACTCGTTTCTGGCACCTTCCCCGGTGGAGTTGTGCGTGGGGTGTGTTTGGAACATTTTGTCACCAGCCGAGTCCAAAATTCAGCGATTCCCCATCTCAGCCCAGAAAGCAGGTACAACAAGTTTTGTGGTGCCTTTCAGCTGCCTACCGGGGTAGTGTAAAAACTACCAAGAGAACTCGTTTCTGGCACCTTCCCCGGTGGAGTTGTGCATGGGGTGTGTTTGGAACATTTTGTCACCAGCCGAGTCCAAAATTCAGCGATTCCCCATCTCAGCCCAGAAAGCAGGTAGAACAAGTTTTGTGGTGCCTTTCTCTTGCCTACCGGGGTAGTGTAAAAACTACCAACAGAACTCGTTTCTGGCACCTTCCCCGGTGGAGTTGTGCATGGGGTGTGTTTGGAACATTTTGTCACCAGCCGAGTCCAAAATTCAGCGATTCCCCATCTCAGCCCAGAAAGCAGGTACAACAAGTTTTGTGGTGCCTTTCAGCTGCCTACCGGGGTAGTGTAAAAACTACCAACGGAACTCGTTTCTGGCACCTTCCCCGGTGGAGTTGTGCATGGGGTGTGTTTGGAACATTTTGTCACCAGCCGAGTCCAAAATTCAGCGATTCCCCATCTCAGCCCAGAAAGCAGGTAGAACAAGTTTTGTGGTGCCTTTCAGCTGCCTACCGGGGTAGTGTAAAAACTACCCACAGAACTCGTTTCTGGCACCTTCCCCGGTGGAGTTGTGCATGGGGTGTGTTTGGAACATTTTGTCACCAGCCGAGTCCAAAATTCAGGGATTCCCCATCTCAGCCCAGAAAGCAGGTAGAACAAGTTTTGTGGTGCCTTTCTCTTGCCTACCGGGGTACTGTAAAAACTACCAACAGAACTCGTTTCTGGCACCTTCCCCGGTGGAGTTGTGCATGGGGTGTGTTTGGAACATTTTGTCACCAGCCGAGTCCAAAATTCAGCGATTCCCCATCTCAGCCCAGAAAGCAGGTACAACAAGTTTTGTGGTGCCTTTCAGCTGCCTACCGGGGTAGTGTAAAAACTACCAACAGAACTCGTTTCTGGCACCTTCCCCGGTGGAGTTGTGCATGGGGTGTGTTTGGAACATTTTGTCACCAGCCGAGTCCAAAATTCAGCGATTCCCCATCTCAGCCCAGAAAGCAGGTACAACAAGTTTTGTGGTGCCTTTCTCTTGCCTACCGGGGTACTGTAAAAACTACCAACAGAACTCGTTTCTGGCACCTTCCCCGGTGGAGTTGTGCATGGGGTGTGTTTGGAACATTTTGTCACCAGCCGAGTCCAAAATTCAGCGATTCCCCATCTCAGCCCAGAAAGCAGGTAGAACAAGTTTTGTGGTGCCTTTCAGCTGCCTACCGGGGTAGTGTAAAAACTACCAACAGAACTCGTTTCTGGCACCTTCCCCGGTGGAGTTGTGCATGGGGTGTGTTTGGAACATTTTGTCACCAGCCGAGTCCAAAATTCAGCGATTCCCCATCTCAGCCCAGAAAGCAGGTACAACAAGTTTTGTGGTGCCTTTCTCTTGCCTACCGGGGTAGTGTAAAAACTACCAACAGAACTCGTTTCTGGCACCTTCCCCGGTGGAGTTGTGCATGGGGTGTGTTTGGAACATTTTGTCACCAGCCGAGTCCAAAATTCAGCGATTCCCCATCTCAGCCCAGAAAGCAGGTAGAACAAGTTTTGTGGTGCCTTTCTCTTGCCTACCGGGGTAGTGTAAAAACTACCAACAGAACTCGTTTCTGGCACCTTCCCCGGTGGAGTTGTGCATGGGGTGTGTTTGGAACATTTTGTCACCAGCCGAGTCCAAAATTCAGCGATTCCCCATCTCAGCCCAGAAAGCAGGTAGAACAAGTTTTGTGGTGCCTTTCAGCTGCCTACCGGGGTAGTGTAAAAACTACCAACAGAACTCGTTTCTGGCACCTTCCCCGGTGGAGTTGTGCATGGGGTGTGTTTGGAACATTTTGTCACCAGCCGAGTCCAAAATTCAGCGATTCCCCATCTCAGCCCAGAAAGCAGGTAGAACAAGTTTTGTGGTGCCTTTCAGCTGCCTACCGGGGTAGTGTAAAAACTACCCACAGAACTCGTTTCTGGCACCTTCCCCGGTGGAGTTGTGCATGGGGTGTGTTTGGAACATTTTGTCACCAGCCGAGTCCAAAATTCAGCGATTCCCCATCTCAGCCCAGAAAGCAGGTAGAACAAGTTTTGTGGTGCCTTTCTCTTGCCTACCGGGGTACTGTAAAAACTACCAACAGAACTCGTTTCTGGCACCTTCCCCGGTGGAGTTGTGCATGGGGTGTGTTTGGAACATTTTGTCACCAGCCGAGTCGAAAATTCAGCGATTCCCCATCTCAGCCCAGAAAGCAGGTAGAACAAGTTTTGTGGTGCCTTTCTCTTGCCTACCGGGGTAGTGTAAAAACTACCAACAGAACTCGTTTCTGGCACCTTCCCCGGTGGAGTTGTGCATGGGGTGTGTTTGGAACATTTTGTCACCAGCCGAGTCCAAAATTCAGCGATTCCCCATCTCAGCCCAGAAAGCAGGTAGAACAAGTTTTGTGGTGCCTTTCAGCTGCCTACCGGGGTAGTGTAAAAACTACCCACAGAACTCGTTTCTGGCACCTTCCCCGGTGGAGTTGTGCATGGGGTGTGTTTGGAACATTTTGTCACCAGCCGAGTCCAAAATTCAGCGATTCCCCATCTCAGCCCAGAAAGCAGGTAGAACAAGTTTTGTGGTGCCTTTCAGCTGCCTACCGGGGTAGTGTAAAAACTACCCACAGAACTCGTTTCTGGCACCTTCCCCGGTGGAGTTGTGCATGGGGTGTGTTTGGAACATTTTGTCACCAGCCGAGTCCAAAATTCAGCGATTCCCCATCTCAGCCCAGAAAGCAGGTAGAACAAGTTTTGTGGTGCCTTTCTCTTGCCTACCGGGGTACTGTAAAAACTACCAACAGAACTCGTTTCTGGCACCTTCCCCGGTGGAGTTGTGCATGGGGTGTGTTTGGAACATTTTGTCACCAGCCGAGTCCAAAATTCAGCCGTTCCCCATCTCAGCCCAGAAAGCAGGTAGAACAAGTTTTGTGGTGCCTTTCAGCTGCCTACCGGGGTAGTGTAAAAACTACCAAGAGAACTCGTTTCTGGCACCTTCCCCGGTGGAGTTGTGCGTGGGGTGTGTTTGGAACATTTTGTCACCAGCCGAGTCCAAAATTCAGCGATTCCCCATCTCAGCCCAGAAAGCAGGTACAACAAGTTTTGTGGTGCCTTTCAGCTGCCTACCGGGGTAGTGTAAAAACTACCAACAGAACTCGTTTCTGGCACCTTCCCCGGTGGAGTTGTGCATGGGGTGTGTTTGGAACATTTTGTCACCAGCCGAGTCCAAAATTCAGCGATTCCCCATCTCAGCCCAGAAAGCAGGTAGAACAAGTTTTGTGGTGCCTTTCTCTTGCCTACCGGGGTAGTGTAAAAACTACCAACAGAACTCGTTTCTGGCACCTTCCCCGGTGGAGTTGTGCATGGGGTGTGTTTGGAACATTTTGTCACCAGCCGAGTCCAAAATTCAGCGATTCCCCATCTCAGCCCAGAAAGCAGGTACAACAAGTTTTGTGGTGCCTTTCAGCTGCCTACCGGGGTAGTGTAAAAACTACCAACGGAACTCGTTTCTGGCACCTTCCCTGGTGGAGTTGTGCATGGGGTGTGTTTGGAACATTTTGTCACCAGCCGAGTCCAAAATTCAGCGATTCCCCATCTCAGCCCAGAAAGCAGGTAGAACAAGTTTTCTGGTGCCTTTCAGCTGCCTACCGGGGTAGTGTAAAAACTACCCACAGAACTCGTTTCTGGCACCTTCCCCGGTGGAGTTGTGCATGGGGTGTGTTTGGAACATTTTGTCACCAGCCGAGTCCAAAATTCAGGGATTCCCCATCTCAGCCCAGAAAGCAGGTAGAACAAGTTTTGTGGTGCCTTTCTCTTGCCTACCGGGGTAGTGTAAAAACTACCAACAGAACTCGTTTCTGGCACCTTCCCCGGTGGAGTTGTGCATGGGGTGTGTTTGGAACATTTTGTCACCAGCCGAGTCCAAAATTCAGGGATTCCCCATCTCAGCCCAGAAAGCAGGTAGAACAAGTTTTGTGGTGCCTTTCAGCTGCCTACCGGGGTAGTGTAAAAACTACCAACAGAACTCATTTCTGGCACCTTCCCCGGTGGAGTTGTGCATGGGGTGTGTTTGGAACATTTTGTCACCAGCCGAGTCCAAAATTCAGGGATTCCCCATCTCAGCCCAGAAAGCAGGTAGAACAAGTTTTGTGGTGCCTTTCAGCTGCCTACCGGGGTAGTGTAAAAACTACCAACAGAACTCGTTTCTGGCACCTTCCCCGGTGGAGTTGTGCATGGGGTGTGTTTGGAACATTTTGTCTCCAGCCGAGTCCAAAATTCAGCGATTCCCCATCTCAGCCTAGAAAGCAGGTACAACAAGTTTTGTGGTGCCTTTCTCTTGCCTACCGGGGTAGTGTAAAAACTACCAACAGAACTCGTTTCTGGCACCTTCCCCGGTGGAGTTGTGCATGGGGTGTGTTTGGAACATTTTGTCACCAGCCGAGTCCAAAATTCAGCCGTTCCCCATCTCAGCCCAGAAAGCAGGTAGAACAAGTTTTGTGGTGCCTTTCAGCTGCCTACCGGGGTAGTGTAAAAACTACCAAGAGAACTCGTTTCTGGCACCTTCCCCGGTGGAGTTGTGCGTGGGGTGTGTTTGGAACATTTTGTCACCAGCCGAGTCCAAAATTCAGCGATTCCCCATCTCAGCCCAGAAAGCAGGTACAACAAGTTTTGTGGTGCCTTTCAGCTGCCTACCGGGGTAGTGTAAAAACTACCAAGAGAACTCGTTTCTGGCACCTTCCCCGGTGGAGTTGTGCATGGGGTGTGTTTGGAACATTTTGTCACCAGCCGAGTCCAAAATTCAGCGATTCCCCATCTCAGCCCAGAAAGCAGGTAGAACAAGTTTTGTGGTGCCTTTCTCTTGCCTACCGGGGTAGTGTAAAAACTACCAACAGAACTCGTTTCTGGCACCTTCCCCGGTGGAGTTGTGCATGGGGTGTGTTTGGAACATTTTGTCACCAGCCGAGTCCAAAATTCAGCGATTCCCCATCTCAGCCCAGAAAGCAGGTACAACAAGTTTTGTGGTGCCTTTCAGCTGCCTACCGGGGTAGTGTAAAAACTACCAACGGAACTCGTTTCTGGCACCTTCCCCGGTGGAGTTGTGCATGGGGTGTGTTTGGAACATTTTGTCACCAGCCGAGTCCAAAATTCAGCGATTCCCCATCTCAGCCCAGAAAGCAGGTAGAACAAGTTTTGTGGTGCCTTTCAGCTGCCTACCGGGGTAGTGTAAAAACTACCCACAGAACTCGTTTCTGGCACCTTCCCCGGTGGAGTTGTGCATGGGGTGTGTTTGGAACATTTTGTCACCAGCCGAGTCCAAAATTCAGGGATTCCCCATCTCAGCCCAGAAAGCAGGTAGAACAAGTTTTGTGGTGCCTTTCTCTTGCCTACCGGGGTACTGTAAAAACTACCAACAGAACTCGTTTCTGGCACCTTCCCCGGTGGAGTTGTGCATGGGGTGTGTTTGGAACATTTTGTCACCAGCCGAGTCCAAAATTCAGCGATTCCCCATCTCAGCCCAGAAAGCAGGTACAACAAGTTTTGTGGTGCCTTTCAGCTGCCTACCGGGGTAGTGTAAAAACTACCAACAGAACTCGTTTCTGGCACCTTCCCCGGTGGAGTTGTGCATGGGGTGTGTTTGGAACATTTTGTCACCAGCCGAGTCCAAAATTCAGCGATTCCCCATCTCAGCCCAGAAAGCAGGTACAACAAGTTTTGTGGTGCCTTTCTCTTGCCTACCGGGGTACTGTAAAAACTACCAACAGAACTCGTTTCTGGCACCTTCCCCGGTGGAGTTGTGCATGGGGTGTGTTTGGAACATTTTGTCACCAGCCGAGTCCAAAATTCAGCGATTCCCCATCTCAGCCCAGAAAGCAGGTAGAACAAGTTTTGTGGTGCCTTTCAGCTGCCTACCGGGGTAGTGTAAAAACTACCAACAGAACTCGTTTCTGGCACCTTCCCCGGTGGAGTTGTGCATGGGGTGTGTTTGGAACATTTTGTCACCAGCCGAGTCCAAAATTCAGCGATTCCCCATCTCAGCCCAGAAAGCAGGTACAACAAGTTTTGTGGTGCCTTTCTCTTGCCTACCGGGGTAGTGTAAAAACTACCAACAGAACTCGTTTCTGGCACCTTCCCCGGTGGAGTTGTGCATGGGGTGTGTTTGGAACATTTTGTCACCAGCCGAGTCCAAAATTCAGCGATTCCCCATCTCAGCCCAGAAAGCAGGTAGAACAAGTTTTGTGGTGCCTTTCTCTTGCCTACCGGGGTAGTGTAAAAACTACCAACAGAACTCGTTTCTGGCACCTTCCCCGGTGGAGTTGTGCATGGGGTGTGTTTGGAACATTTTGTCACCAGCCGAGTCGAAAATTCAGCGATTCCCCATCTCAGCCCAGAAAGCAGGTAGAACAAGTTTTGTGGTGCCTTTCAGCTGCCTACCGGGGTAGTGTAAAAACTACCAACAGAACTCGTTTCTGGCACCTTCCCCGGTGGAGTTGTGCATGGGGTGTGTTTGGAACATTTTGTCACCAGCCGAGTCCAAAATTCAGCGATTCCCCATCTCAGCCCAGAAAGCAGGTAGAACAAGTTTTGTGGTGCCTTTCAGCTGCCTACCGGGGTAGTGTAAAAACTACCCACAGAACTCGTTTCTGGCACCTTCCCCGGTGGAGTTGTGCATGGGGTGTGTTTGGAACATTTTGTCACCAGCCGAGTCCAAAATTCAGCGATTCCCCATCTCAGCCCAGAAAGCAGGTAGAACAAGTTTTGTGGTGCCTTTCTCTTGCCTACCGGGGTACTGTAAAAACTACCAACAGAACTCGTTTCTGGCACCTTCCCCGGTGGAGTTGTGCATGGGGTGTGTTTGGAACATTTTGTCACCAGCCGAGTCGAAAATTCAGCGATTCCCCATCTCAGCCCAGAAAGCAGGTAGAACAAGTTTTGTGGTGCCTTTCAGCTGCCTACCGGGGTAGTGTAAAAACTACCAACAGAACTCGTTTCTGGCACCTTCCCCGGTGGAGTTGTGCATGGGGTGTGTTTGGAACATTTTGTCACCAGCCGAGTCCAAAATTCAGCGATTCCCCATCTCAGCCCAGAAAGCAGGTAGAACAAGTTTTGTGGTGCCTTTCAGCTGCCTACCGGGGTAGTGTAAAAACTACCCACAGAACTCGTTTCTGGCACCTTCCCCGGTGGAGTTGTGCATGGGGTGTGTTTGGAACATTTTGTCACCAGCCGAGTCCAAAATTCAGCGATTCCCCATCTCAGCCCAGAAAGCAGGTACAACAAGTTTTGTGGTGCCTTTCTCTTGCCTACCGGGGTACTGTAAAAACTACCAACAGAACTCGTTTCTGGCACCTTCCCCGGTGGAGTTGTGCATGGGGTGTGTTTGGAACATTTTGTCACCAGCCGAGTCCAAAATTCAGCGATTCCCCATCTCAGCCCAGAAAGCAGGTAGAACAAGTTTTGTGGTGCCTTTCAGCTGCCTACCGGGGTAGTGTAAAAACTACCAACAGAACTCGTTTCTGGCACCTTCCCCGGTGGAGTTGTGCATGGGGTGTGTTTGGAACATTTTGTCACCAGCCGAGTCCAAAATTCAGCCGTTCCCCATCTCAGCCCAGAAAGCAGGTAGAACAAGTTTTGTGGTGCCTTTCAGCTGCCTACCGGGGTAGTGTAAAAACTACCAACGGAACTCGTTTCTGGCACCTTCCCCGGTGGAGTTGTGCGTGGGGTGTGTTTGGAACATTTTGTCACCAGCCGAGTCCAAAATTCAGCGATTCCCCATCTCAGCCCAGAAAGCAGGTACAACAAGTTTTGTGGTGCCTTTCAGCTGCCTACCGGGGTAGTGTAAAAACTACCAACAGAACTCGTTTCTGGCACCTTCCCCGGTGGAGTTGTGCATGGGGTGTGTTTGGAACATTTTGTCACCAGCCGAGTCCAAAATTCAGCGATTCCCCATCTCAGCCCAGAAAGCAGGTAGAACAAGTTTTGTGGTGCCTTTCTCTTGCCTACCGGGGTAGTGTAAAAACTACCAACAGAACTCGTTTCTGGCACCTTCCCCGGTGGAGTTGTGCATGGGGTGTGTTTGGAACATTTTGTCACCAGCCGAGTCCAAAATTCAGCGATTCCCCATCTCAGCCCAGAAAGCAGGTACAACAAGTTTTGTGGTGCCTTTCAGCTGCCTACCGGGGTAGTGTAAAAACTACCAACGGAACTCGTTTCTGGCACCTTCCCTGGTGGAGTTGTGCATGGGGTGTGTTTGGAACATTTTGTCACCAGCCGAGTCCAAAATTCAGCGATTCCCCATCTCAGCCCAGAAAGCAGGTAGAACAAGTTTTGTGGTGCCTTTCAGCTGCCTACCGGGGTAGTGTAAAAACTACCCACAGAACTCGTTTCTGGCACCTTCCCCGGTGGAGTTGTGCATGGGGTGTGTTTGGAACATTTTGTCACCAGCCGAGTCCAAAATTCAGGGATTCCCCATCTCAGCCCAGAAAGCAGGTAGAACAAGTTTTGTGGTGCCTTTCTCTTGCCTACCGGGGTACTGTAAAAACTACCAACAGAACTCGTTTCTGGCACCTTCCCCGGTGGAGTTGTGCATGGGGTGTGTTTGGAACATTTTGTCACCAGCCGAGTCCAAAATTCAGCGATTCCCCATCTCAGCCCAGAAAGCAGGTACAACAAGTTTTGTGGTGCCTTTCAGCTGCCTACCGGGGTAGTGTAAAAACTACCAACAGAACTCGTTTCTGGCACCTTCCCCGGTGGAGTTGTGCATGGGGTGTGTTTGGAACATTTTGTCACCAGCCGAGTCCAAAATTCAGCGATTCCCCATCTCAGCCCAGAAAGCAGGTACAACAAGTTTTGTGGTGCCTTTCTCTTGCCTACCGGGGTACTGTAAAAACTACCAACAGAACTCGTTTCTGGCACCTTCCCCGGTGGAGTTGTGCATGGGGTGTGTTTGGAACATTTTGTCACCAGCCGAGTCCAAAATTCAGCGATTCCCCATCTCAGCCCAGAAAGCAGGTAGAACAAGTTTTGTGGTGCCTTTCAGCTGCCTACCGGGGTAGTGTAAAAACTACCAACAGAACTCGTTTCTGGCACCTTCCCCGGTGGAGTTGTGCATGGGGTGTGTTTGGAACATTTTGTCACCAGCCGAGTCCAAAATTCAGCGATTCCCCATCTCAGCCCAGAAAGCAGGTACAACAAGTTTTGTGGTGCCTTTCTCTTGCCTACCGGGGTAGTGTAAAAACTACCAACAGAACTCGTTTCTGGCACCTTCCCCGGTGGAGTTGTGCATGGGTGTGTTTGGAACATTTTGTCACCAGCCGAGTCCAAAATTCAGCGATTCCCCATCTCAGCCCAGAAAGCAGGTAGAACAAGTTTTGTGGTGCCTTTCTCTTGCCTACCGGGGTAGTGTAAAAACTACCAACAGAACTCGTTTCTGGCACCTTCCCCGGTGGAGTTGTGCATGGGGTGTGTTTGGAACATTTTGTCACCAGCCGAGTCCAAAATTCAGCGATTCCCCATCTCAGCCCAGAAAGCAGGTAGAACAAGTTTTGTGGTGCCTTTCAGCTGCCTACCGGGGTAGTGTAAAAACTACCCACAGAACTCGTTTCTGGCACCTTCCCCGGTGGAGTTGTGCATGGGGTGTGTTTGGAACATTTTGTCACCAGCCGAGTCCAAAATTCAGCGATTCCCCATCTCAGCCCAGAAAGCAGGTACAACAAGTTTTGTGGTGCCTTTCTCTTGCCTACCGGGGTACTGTAAAAACTACCAACAGAACTCGTTTCTGGCACCTTCCCCGGTGGAGTTGTGCATGGGGTGTGTTTGGAACATTTTGTCACCAGCCGAGTCCAAAATTCAGCGATTCCCCATCTCAGCCCAGAAAGCAGGTAGAACAAGTTTTGTGGTGCCTTTCAGCTGCCTACCGGGGTAGTGTAAAAACTACCAAGAGAACTCGTTTCTGGCACCTTCCCCGGTGGAGTTGTGCATGGGGTGTGTTTGGAACATTTTGTCACCAGCCGAGTCCAAAATTCAGCGATTCCCCATCTCAGCCCAGAAAGCAGGTAGAACAAGTTTTGTGGTGCCTTTCAGCTGCCTACCGGGGTAGTGTAAAAACTACCAACAGAACTCGTTTCTGGCACCTTCCCCGGTGGAGTTGTGCATGGGGTGTGTTTGGAACATTTTGTCACCAGCCGAGTCCAAAATTCAGCGATTCCCCATCTCAGCCCAGAAAGCAGGTAGAACAAGTTTTGTGGTGCCTTTCAGCTGCCTACCGGGGTAGTGTAAAAAACTACCAACAGAACTCGTTTCTGGCACCTTCCCCGGTGGAGTTGTGCATGGGGTGTGTTTGGAACATTTTGTCACCAGCCGAGTCCAAAATTCAGCCGTTCCCCATCTCAGCCCAGAAAGCAGGTAGAACAACTTTTGTGGTGCCTTTCAGCTGCCTACCGGGGTAGTGTAAAAACTACCAAGAGAACTCGTTTCTGGCACCTTCCCCGGTGGAGTTGTGCATGGGGTGTGTTTGGAACATTTTGTCACCAGCCGAGTCCAAAATTCAGCCGTTCCCCATCTCAGCCCAGAAAGCAGGTAGAACAAGTTTTGTGGTGCCTTTCAGCTGCCTACCGGGGTAGTGTAAAAACTACCAACAGAACTCGTTTCTGGCACCTTCCCCGGTGGAGTTGTGCATGGGGTGTGTTTGGAACATTTTGTCACCAGCCGAGTCCAAAATTCAGCCGTTCCCCATCTCAGCCCAGAAAGCAGGTAGAACAAGTTTTGTGGTGCCTTTCAGCTGCCTACCGGGGTAGTGTAAAAACTACCAACAGAACTCGTTTCTGGCACCTTCCCCGGTGGAGTTGTGCATTGGGTGTGTTTGGAACATTTTGTCACCAGCCGAGTCCAAAATTCAGCGATTCCCCATCTCAGCCCAGAAAGCAGGTAGAAGAAGTTTTGTGGTGCCTTTCAGCTGCCTACCGGGGTAGTGTAAAAACTACCAACGGAACTCGTTTCTGGCACCTTCCCCGGTGGAGTTGTGCATGGGGTGTGTTTGGAACATTTTGTCACCAGCCGAGTCCAAAATTCAGCGATCCCCATCTCAGCCCAGAAAGCAGGTAGAACAAGTTTTGTGGTGCCTTTCAGCTGCCTACCGGGGTAGTGTAAAAACTACCAACGGAACTCGTTTCTGGCACCTTTGCCGGTGGAGTTGTGCATGGGGTGTGTTTGGAACATTTTGTCACCAGCCGAGTCCAAAATTCAGCGATTCCCCATCTCAGCCCAGAAAGCAGGTAGAACAAGTTTTGTGGTGCCTTTCAGCTGCCTACCGGGGTAGTGTAAAAACTACCAACGGAACTCGTTTCTGGCACCTTCCCCGGTGGAGTTGTGCATGGGGTGTGTTTGGAACATTTTGTCACCAGCCGAGTCCAAAATTCAGCGATTCCCCATCTCAGCCCAGAAAGCAGGTAGAACAAGTTTTGTGGTGCCTTTCAGCTGCCTACCGGGGTAGTGTAAAAACTACCAACAGAACTCGTTTCTGGCACCTTCCCCGGTGGAGTTGTGCATGGGGTGTGTTTGGAACATTTTGTCACCAGCCGAGTCCAAAATTCAGCGATTCCCCATCTCAGCCCAGAAAGCAGGTAGAACAAGTTTTGTGGTGCCTTTCAGCTGCCTACCGGGGTAGTGTAAAAAACTACCAACAGAACTCGTTTCTGGCACCTTCCCCGGTGGAGTTGTGCATGGGGTGTGTTTGGAACATTTTGTCACCAGCCGAGTCCAAAATTCAGCCGTTCCCCATCTCAGCCCAGAAAGCAGGTACAACAAGTTTTGTGGTGCCTTTCAGCTGCCTACCGGGGTAGTGTAAAAACTACCAACAGAACTCGTTTCTGGCACCTTCCCCGGTGGAGTTGTGCATGGGGTGTGTTTGGAACATTTTGTCACCAGCCGAGTCCAAAATTCAGCGATCCCCATCTCAGCCCAGAAAGCAGGTAGAACAAGTTTTGTGGTGCCTTTCAGCTGCCTACCGGGGTAGTGTAAAAACTACCAACAGAACTCGTTTCTGGCACCTTTGCCGGTGGAGTTGTGCATGGGGTGTGTTTGGAACATTTTGTCACCAGCCGAGTCCAAAATTCAGCGATTCCCCATCTCAGCCCAGAAAGCAGGTAGAACAAGTTTTGTGGTGCCTTTCAGCTGCCTACCGGGGTAGTGTAAAAACTACCAACGGAACTCGTTTCTGGCACCTTCCCCGGTGGAGTTGTGCATGGGGTGTGTTTGGAACATTTTGTCACCAGCCGAGTCCAAAATTCAGCGATTCCCCATCTCAGCCCAGAAAGCAGGTAGAACAAGTTTTGTGGTGCCTTTCAGCTGCCTACCGGGGTAGTGTAAAAACTACCAACAGAACTCGTTTCTGGCACCTTCCCCGGTGGAGTTGTGCATGGGGTGTGTTTGGAACATTTTGTCACCAGCCGAGTCCAAAATTCAGCGATTCCCCATCTCAGCCCAGAAAGCAGGTAGAACAAGTTTTGTGGTGCCTTTCAGCTGCCTACCGGGGTAGTGTAAAAACTACCAACAGAACTCGTTTCTGGCACCTTCCCCGGTGGAGTTGTGCATGGGGTGTGTTTGGAACATTTTGTCACCAGCCGAGTCCAAAATTCAGCCGTTCCCCATCTCAGCCCAGAAAGCAGGTACAACAAGTTTTGTGGTGCCTTTCAGCTGCCTACCGGGGTAGTGTAAAAACTACCAACAGAACTCGTTTCTGGCACCTTCCCCGGTGGAGTTGTGCATGGGGTGTGTTTGGAACATTTTGTCACCAGCCGAGTCCAAAATTCAGCGATCCCCATCTCAGCCCAGAAAGCAGGTAGAACAAGTTTTGTGGTGCCTTTCAGCTGCCTACCGGGGTAGTGTAAAAACTACCAACGGAACTCGTTTCTGGCACCTTTGCCGGTGGAGTTGTGCATGGGGTGTGTTTGGAACATTTTGTCACCAGCCGAGTCCAAAATTCAGCGATTCCCCATCTCAGCACAGAAAGCAGGTAGAACAAGTTTTGTGGTGCCTTTCAGCTGCCTACCGGGGTAGTGTAAAAACTACCAACAGAACTCGTTTCTGGCACCTTCCCCGGTGGAGTTGTGCATGGGGTGTGTTTGGAACATTTTGTTACCAGCCGAGTCCAAAATTCAGCCGTTCCCCATCTCAGCCCAGAAAGCAGGTAGAACAAGTTTTGTGGTGCCTTTCAGCTGCCTACCGGGGTAGTGTAAAAACTACCAACAGAACTCGTTTCTGGCACCTTCCCCGGTGGAGTTGTGCATGGGGTGTGTTTGGAACATTTTGTCACCAGCCGAGTCCAAAATTCAGCGATTCCCCATCTCAGCCCAGAAAGCAGGTAGAACAAGTTTTGTGGTGCCTTTCTCTTGCCTACCGGGGTAGTGTAAAAACTACCAACAGAACTCGTTTCTGGCACCTTCCCCGGTGGAGTTGTGCATGGGGTGTGTTTGGAACATTTTGTCACCAGCAGAGTCCAAAATTCAGCGATTCCCCATCTCAGCCCAGAAAGCAGGTAGAACAAGTTTTGTGGTGCCTTTCAGCTGCCTACCGGGGTAGTGTAAAAACTACCAACAGAACTCGTTTCTGGCACCTTCCCCGGTGGAGTTGTGCATGGGGTGTGTTTGGAACATTTTGTCACCAGCCGAGTCCAAAATTCAGCGATTCCCCATCTCAGCCCAGAAAGCAGGTAGAACAAGTTTTGTGGTGCCTTTCAGCTGCCTACCGGGGTAGTGTAAAAACTACCAACAGAACTCGTTTCTGGCACCTTCCCCGGTGGAGGTGTGCATGGGGTGTGTTTGGAACATTTTGTCACCAGCCGAGTCCAAAAGTCAGCGATTCTCCATCTCAGCCCAGAAAGCAGGTAGAACAAGTTTTGTGGTGCCTTTCTCTTGCCTACCGGGTAGTGTAAAAACTACCAACAGAACTCGTTTCTGGCACCTTCCCCGGTGGAGTTGTGCATGGGGTGTGTTTGGAACATTTTGTCACCAGCCGAGTCCAAAATTCAGCCGTTCCCCATCTCAGCCCAGAAAGCAGGTAGAACAACTTTTGTGGTGCCTTTCAGCTGCCTACCGGGGTAGTGTAAAAACTACCAACAGAACTCG